>NW_026967885.1:0-161000 GCF_028390025.1 Pseudophryne corroboree | reverse complement strand
GGGAAGTAAGGGGAAGGTTAGGGTTAGGCTATGGGGGAGGTTAGGGTTAGTCACTAGGGGAAGTAAGGGGAAGGTTAGGTTTAGGCTGTGAGGGGAGGTTAGGGTTAGTCACTAGGAGAAGTAAGGGGAAGGTTAGGTTTAGGATGTGAGGGGAGGTTAGGGTTAGTCACTAGGGGAAGTAAGGAGAAGGTAACGGTTAGGCTGTGAGGGGAGGTTAGGGTTAGTCACTAGGGAAGTTAGGGGAAGGTTAGGTTTAGGCTGTGAGGGGTGGTTAGGATTAGTCACTAGGAGAAGTAAGGGGAAGGTTAGGTTTAGGCTGTGGGGGGAGGTTAGGGTTAGTCACAAGGAGAAGTAAGGGGATGGTTAGGGTTAGGCTGTGAGGGGAGGTTAGGGTTAGTCACTAGGAGAAGTAAGGGGAAGGTTAGGTTTAGGCTGTGGGGGGGAGGTTAGGGTTAGTATCTAGGGGAAGTAAGGGGAAGGTTAGGTTTAGGCTGTGGGGGGAGGTTAGGGTTAGTCACTAGGGAAAGTAAGGGGATGGTTATGGTTAGGCTGTGAGGGGAGGTTAGGGTTAGTAACTAGGGGAAGTAAGGGGAAGGTTAGGTTTTAGCTGTGGGGGGAGGTTAGGGTTAGTCACTAGGAGAAGTAAGGGAAAGGTTAGGTTTAGGCTGTGGGGGGAGGTTAGGGTTAGTCACTAGGGGAAGTTAGGGGAAGGTTAGGTTTAGGCTGTAGGGGGAGGTTAGGGTTAGTGACTAGGGAAGTAAGGGGAAGGTTACAGTTAGGCTGTGAGGGGAGGTTAGGGTTAGTCACTAGGGGAAGTAAGGGGAAGGTTAGGTTTTAGCTGTGGGGGGAGGTTAGGGTTAGTCACTAGGGGAAGTAAGGGGAAGGCTAGGTTTTGGCTGTGAGGGGAGGTTAGGGTTAGTCACTTTGGGAAGTAAAGGGAAGGTAAGATTTTGGCTGTGGGGGGAGGTTTGGGTTAGTCACTAGAGGAAGTAAGGGGAAGGTTAGGTTTAGGCTGTGGGAGGAGTCTAGGGTTAGTATCTAGGGGAAGTAAGGGGAAGGTTAGGTTTAGGCTGTGAGGGGAGGTTAGAATTAGTCACTATTGGAAGTAAGGGGAAGGTTAGGGTTAGGCTATGGGAGTTTAGGGTTAGTCACTAGGGGAAGTAAGGGGAAGGTTAGGTTTAGGCTGTGGGGGGAGGTTAGGGTTAGTCACTAGGGGAAGTAAGGGGAAGGTTAGGGTTAGGCTGTGAGGGGAGGTTAGGGTTAGTCACTAGGGGAAGTTAGGGGAAGGTTAGGTTTAGGCTTGGGGGGGGGGTTAGGGTCAGTCACTAGGGAAGTAAGGGGAAGGTTACAGTTAGGCTGTGAGGGGAGGTTAGGGTTAGTCACTAGGGGAAGTAAGGGGAAGGTTAGGTTTTAGCTGTGGGGGGAGGTTAGGGTTAGTCACTAGGGGAAGTAAGGGGAAGGTTAGGTTTTGGCTGTGAGGGGAGGTTAGGGTTAGTCACTATGGGAAGTAAAGGGAAGGTAAGATTTTGGCTGTGGGGGGAGGTTAGGGTTAGTCACTAGGGAAGTAAGGGGAAGGTTAGGTTTAGGCTGTGGGGGAAGGTTAGGGTTACTCACTAGGGGGAAGTAAGGGGAAGGTAAGGGTTAGGCTGTGAGGGGAGGTTAGGGTTAGTCACTAGGAAAAGTAAGGGGAAGGTTACGGTAAGGCTGTGGGGGGAGGTTAGGGTTAGTCACTAGGAGAAGTAAGGGGAAGGTTACGGTTAGGCTGTGAGGGAGGTTAGGGTTAGTCACTAGGGAAGTTAGGGGAAGGTTAGGTTTAGGCTATGGGGGGTGGTTAGGGCTAGTCACTAGGAGAAGTAAGGGGAATGTTAGGTTTAGGCTGTGAGTAGAGGTTAGGGTTAGTCACTAGGAAAAGAAAGGGGAAGGTTAGGTTTTGGCTGTGAGGGGAGGGTAGGGTTAGTCACAAGGAGAAGTAAGGGGATGGTTAGGGTTAGGCTGTGAGGGGAGGTTAGGGTTAGTCACTAGGAGAAGTAAGGGGAAGGTTAGGTTTAGGCTGTGAGGGAAGTTTAGGGTTAGTCACTAGGAGAAGTAAGGGGAAGGTTACCCTAAGGCTGTGGGGGGAGGTTAGGGTTAGTCACTAGGAGAAGTAAGGGGAAGGTTAGGTTTAGGCTGTGGGGGGAGGTTAGGGTTAGTCACAAGGAGAAGAAAGGGGATGGTAAGGGTTAGGTTGTGAGGGGAGGTTAGGGTTAGTCACTAGGAGAAGTAATGGGAAGGTTAGGTTTAGGCTGTGAGGGGAGGTTAGGGTTAGTCACTAGGAAATGTAAGGGGAAGGTTACGGTAAGGCTGTGGGGGGAGGTTAGGGTTAGTCACTAGGGGAAGTAAGGGGAAGGTTACGGTTAGGCTGTGGGGGGAGGTTAGGGTTAGTCACTAGGGGAAGTTAGGGGAAGGTTAGGTTTAGGCTGTGGGGGGAGGTTAGGGTTAGTCACTAGGGAAGTAAGGGGAAGGTTACAGTTAGGCTGTGAGGGGAGGTTAGGGTTAGTCACTAGGGGAAGTAAGGGGAAGGTTAGGTTTTAGCTGTGGGGGGAGGTTAGGGTTAGTCACTAGGGGAAGTAAGGGGAAGGCTAGGTTTTGGCTGTGAGGGGAGGTTAGGGTTAGTCACTATGGGAAGTAAAGGGAAGGTAAGATTTTGGCTGTGGGGGGAGGTTAGGGTTAGTCACTAGGGAAAGTAAGGGGAAGATTATGGTTAGGCTGTGAGGGGAGGTTAGGGTTAGTCACTAGTGGAAGTAAGGGGAAGGTTAGGGTTAGGCTATGGGGGAGGTTAGGGTTAGTCACTAGGGGAAGTAAGGGGAAGGTTAGGTTTAGGCTGTGGGGGAAGGTTAGGGTTACTCACTAGGGGGAAGTAAGGGGAAGGTAAGGGTTAGGCTGTGAGGGGAGGTTAGGGTTAGTCACTAGGAAAAGTAAGGGGAAGGTTACGGTAAGGCTGTGGGGGGAGGTTAGGGTTAGTCACTAGGAGAAGTAAGGGGAAGGTTACGGTTAGGCTGTGAGGGGAGGTTAGGGTTAGTCACTAGGGAAGTTAGGGGAAGGTTAGGTTTAGGCTATGGGGGGTGGTTAGGGTTAGTCACTAGGAGAAGTTAGGGGAAGGTTAGGTTTAGGCTGTGAGTAGAGGTTAGGGTTAGTCACTAGGAAAAGTAAGGGGAAGGTTAGGTTTTGGCTGTGTGGGGAGGGTAGGGTTAGTCACAAGGAGAAGTAAGGGGAAGGTTACCCTAAGGCTGTGGGGGGAGGTTAGGGTTAGTCACTAGGAGAAGTAAGGGGAAGGTTAGGTTTAGGCTGTGGGGGGAGGTTAGGGTTAGTCACTAGGGGAAGTTAGGGGAAGGTTAGGTTTAGGCTGTGGGGGGAGGTTAGGGTTAGTGACTAGGGAAGTAAGGGGAAGGTTACAGTTAGGCTGTGAGGGGAGGTTAGGGTTAGTCACTAGGGAAGTAAGGGGAAGGTTAGGTTTTAGCTGTGGGGGGAGGTTAGGGTTAGTCACTAGGGGAAGTAAGGGGAAGGCTAGGTTTTGGCTGTGAGGGGAGGTTAGGGTTAGTCACTATGGGAAGTAAAGGGAAGGTAAGATTTTGGCTGTGGGGGGAGGTTTGGGTTAGTCACTAGAGGAAGTAAGGGGAAGGTTAGGTTTAGGCTGTGGGAGGAGGTTAGGGTTAGTATCTAGGGGAAGTAAGGGGAAGGTTAGGTTTAGGCTGTGAGGGGAGGTTAGAATTAGTCACTAGGGGAAGTAAGGGGAAGGTTAGGGTTAGGCTATGGGGAGTTTAGGGTTAGTCACTAGGGGAAGTAAGGGGAAGGTTAGGTTTAGGCTGTGGGGGGAGGTTAGGGTTAGTCACTAGGGGAAGTAAGGGGAAGGTTAGGGTTAGGCTGTGAGGGGAGGTTAGGGTTAGTCACTAGGGGAAGTTAGGGGAAGGTTAGGTTTAGGCTGTGGGGGGGGGGGTTAGGGTCAGTCACTAGGGAAGTAAGGGGAAGGTTACAGTTAGGCTGTGAGGGGAGGTTAGGGTTAGTCACTAGGGGAAGTAAGGGGAAGGTTAGGTTTTAGCTGTGGGGGGAGGTTAGGGTTAGTCACTAGGGGAAGTAAGGGGAAGGTTAGGTTTTGGCTGTGAGGGGAGGTTAGGGTTAGTCACTATGGGAAGTAAAGGGAAGGTAAGATTTTGGCTGTGGGGGGAGGTTAGGGTTAGTCACTAGGGAAGTAAGGGGAAGGTTAGGTTTAGGCTGTGGGGGAAGGTTAGGGTTACTCACTAGGGGGAAGTAAGGGGAAGGTAAGGGTTAGGCTGTGAGGGGAGGTTAGGGTTAGTCACTAGGAAAAGTAAGGGGAAGGTTACGGTAAGGCTGTGGGGGGAGGTTAGGGTTAGTCACTAGGAGAAGTAAGGGGAAGGTTACGGTTAGGCTGTGAGGGGAGGTTAGGGTTAGTCACTAGGGAAGTTAGGGGAAGGTTAGGTTTAGGCTATGGGGGGTGGTTAGGGTTAGTCACTAGGAGAAGTAAGGGGAATGTTAGGTTTAGGCTGTGAGTAGAGGTTAGGGTTAGTCACTAGGAAAAGTAAGGGGAAGGTTAGGTTTTGGCTGTGAGGGGAGGGTAGGGTTAGTCACAAGGAGAAGTAAGGGGATGGTTAGGGTTAGGCTGTGAGGGGAGGTTAGGGTTAGGCTGTGAGGGGAGAAGTAAGGGGAAGGTTAGGTTTAGGCTGTGAGGGAAGTTTAGGGTTAGTCACTAGGAGAAGTAAGGGGAAGGTTACCCTAAGGCTGTGGGGGGAGGTTAGGGTTAGTCACTAGGAGAAGTAAGGGGAAGGTTAGGTTTAGGCTGTGGGGGGAGGTTAGGGTTAGTCACAAGGAGAAGAAAGGGGATGGTAAGGGTTAGGTTGTGTTGGGAGGTTAGGGTTAGTCACTAGGAGAAGTAATGGGAAGGTTAGGTTTAGGCTTTGAGGGGAGGTTAGGGTTAGTCACTAGGAAATGTAAGGGGAAGGTTACGGTAAGGCTGTGGGGGGAGGTTAGGGTTAGTCACTAGGGGAAGTAAGGGGAAGGTTACGGTTAGGCTGTGGGGGGAGGTTAGGGTTAGTCACTAGGGGAAGTTAGGGGAAGGTTAGGTTTAGGCTGTGGGGGGAGGTTAGGGTTAGTCACTAGGGAAGTAAGGGGAAGGTTAGGTTTAGGCTGTGAGGGGAGGTTATAATTAGTCACTAGGGGGAGTAAGGGGAAGGTTAGGGTTAGGCTATGGGGAGTTTAGGGTTAGTCACTAGGGGAAGTAAGGGGAAGGTTAGGTTTAGGCTGTGGGGGGAGGTTAGGGTTAGTCACTAGGGGAAGTAAGGGGAAGGTTAGGGTTAGGCTGTGAGGGGAGGTTAGGGTTAGTCACTAGGGGAAGTTAGGGGAAGGTTAGGTTTGGGCTGTGGGGGGGGGTTAGGGTCAGTCACTAGGGAAGTAAGGGGAAGGTTACAGTTAGGCTGTGAGGGGAGGTTAGGGTTAGTCACTAGGGGAAGTAAGGGGAAGGTTAGGTTTTAGCTGTGGGGGGAGGTTAGGGTTAGTCACTAGGGGAAGTAAGGGGAAGGTTAGGTTTTGGCTGTGAGGGGAGGTTAGGGTTAGTCACTATGGGAAGTAAAGGGAAGGTAAGATTTTGGCTGTGGGGGGAGGTTAGGGTTAGTCACTAGGGGAAGTAAGGGGAAGGTTAGGTTTAGGCTGTGGGAGGAGGTTAGGGTTAGTATCTAGGGGAAGTAAGGGGAAGGTTAGGTTTAGGCTGTGAGGGGAGGTTAGGGTTAGTCACTAGGGAAAGTGAGGGGAAGGTTACAGTTAGGCTGTGAGGGGAGGTTAGGGTTAGTCACTAGGGGAAGTAAGGGGAAGGTTAGGTTTAGGCTGTGGGGGGAGGTTAGGGTTAGTATCTAGGGGAAGTAAGGGGAAGGTTAGGTTTAGGCTGTGGGGGAAGGTTAGGGTTAGTCACTAGGGAAAGTAAGGGGAAGGTTATGGTTAGGCTGTGAGGGGAGGTTAGGGTTAGTCACTAGGTGAAGTAAGGGGAAGGTTAGGGTTAGGCTGTGGGGAGAGGTTAGGGTTAGTCACTAGGGGAAGTAAGGGGAAGGTTTGGTTTAGGCTGTGGGGGGGGGGGTTAGGGTTAGTATCTAGGGGAAGTAAGGGGAAAGTTAGGTTTAGGCTGTGGGGGGAGGTTAGGGTTACTCACTAGGGGGAAGTAAGGGGAATCTAAGGGTTAGGCTGTGGGGGGAGGTTAGGGTTAGTCACTAGGAGAAGTAAGGGGAAGGTTAGGTTTAGGCTGTGAGGGGAGGTTAGGGTTAGTCACTAGGAGAAGTAAGGGGAAGGTTACGGTAAGGCTGTGGGGGGAGATTAGGGTTAGTCACTAGGGGAAGTAAGGGGAAGGTTAGGTTTTGGCTGTGGGGGGAGGTTAGGGTTAGTCACTAGGGAAAGTGAGGGGAAGGTTACAGTTAGGGTGTGAGGGGAGGTTAGGGTTAGTCACTAGGGGAAGTAAGGGGAAGGTTAGGTTTAGGCTGTGGGGGGAGGTTAGGGTTAGTATCTAGGGGAAGTAAGGGGAAGGTTAGGTTTAGGCTGTGGGGGGAGGTTAGGGTTAGTCACTAGGGAAAGTAAGGGGAAGGTTATGGTTAGGCTGTGAGGGGAGGTTAGGGTTAGTCACTAGGTGAAGTAAGGGGAAGGTTAGGGTTAGGCTGTGGGGAGAAGTTAGGGTTAGTCACTAGGGGAAGTAAGGGGAAGGTTTGGTTTAGGCTGTGGGGGGAGGTTAGGGTTAGTATCTAGGGGAAGTAAGAGGAAAGTTAGGTTTAGGCTGTGGGGGGAGGTTAGGGTTACTCACTAGGGGGAAGTAAGGGGAAGGTAAGGGTTAGGCTGTGGGGGGAGGTTAGGGTTAGTCACTAGGAGAAGTAAGGGGAAGGTTAGGTTTAGGCTGTGAGGGGAGGTTAGGGTTAGTCACTAGGAGAAGTAAGGGGAAGGTTACGGTAAGTCTGTGGGGGGAGATTAGGGTTAGTCACTAGGGGAAGTAAGGGGAAGGTTAGGTTTTGGCTGTGGGGGGAGGTTAGGGTTAGTCACTAGGGAAAGTGAGGGGAAGGTTACAGTTAGGCTGTGAGGGGAGGTTAGGGTTAGTCACTAGGGGAAGTAAGGGGAAGGTTAGGTTTAGGCTGTGGGGGGAGGTTAGGGTTAGTATCTAGGGGAAGTAAGGGGAAGGTTAGGTTTAGGCTGTGGGGGGAGGTTAGGGTTAGTCACTAGGGAAAGTAAGGGGAAGGTTATGGTTAGGCTGTGAGGGGAGGTCAGGGTTAGTCACTAGGTGAAGTAAGGGGAAGGTTAGGGTTAGGCTGTGGGGAGAGGTTAGGGTTAGTCACTAGGGGAAGTAAGGGGAAGGTTTGGTTTAGGCTGTGGGGGGAGGTTAGGGTTAGTATCTAGGGGAAGTAAGGGGAAAGTTAGGTTTAGGCTGTGGGGGGAGGTTAGGGTTACTCACTAGGGGGAAGTAAGGGGAAGGTAAGGGTTAGGCTGTGGGGGGAGGTTAGGGTTAGTCACTAGGAGAAGTAAGGGGAAGGTTAGGTTTAGGCTGTGAGGGGAGGTTAGGGTTAGTCACTAGGAGAAGTAAGGGGAAGGTTACGGTAAGGCTGTGGGGGGAGATTAGGGTTAGTCACTAGGGGAAGTAAGGGGAAGGTTAGGTTTTGGCTGTGGGGGGAGGTTTGGGTTAGTCACTAGGGAAAGTGAGGGGAAGGCTACAGTTAGGCTGTGAGGGGAGGTTAGGGTTAGTCACTAGGGGAAGTAAGTGGAAGGTTAGGTTTAGGCTGTGAGGGGAGGTTAGGGTTAGTCACTAGGGGAAGTAAGGGAAAGGTTTGGTTTAGGCTGTGGGGGGAGGTTAGGGTTAGTATCTAGGGGAAGTAAGGGGAAAGTTAGGTTTAGGCTGTGGGGGGAGGTTAGGGTTACTCACTAGGGGGAAGTAAGGGGAAGGTAAGGGTTAGGCTGTGGGGGGAGGTTAGGGTTAGTCACTAGGAGAAGTAAGGGGAAGGTTAGGTTTAGGCTGTGAGGGGAGGTTAGGGTTAGTCACTAGGAGAAGTAAGGGGAAGGTTACGGTAAGGCTGTGGGGGGAGATTAGGGTTAGTCACTAGGGGAAGTAAGGGGAAGGTTAGGTTTTGGCTGTGGGGGGAGGTTAGGGTTAGTCACTAGGGAAAGTGAGGGGAAGGTTACAGTTAGGCTGTGAGGGGAGGTTAGGGTTAGTCACTAGGGGAAGTAAGGGGAAGGTTAGGTTTAGGCTGTGGGGGGAGGTTAGGGTTAGTATCTAGGGGAAGTAAGGGGAAGGTTAGGTTTAGGCTGTGGGGGGAGGTTAGGGTTAGTCACTAGGGAAAGTAAGGGGAAGGTTATGGTTAGGCTGTGAGGGGAGGTTAGGGTTAGTCACTAGGTGAAGTAAGGGGAAGGTTAGGGTTAGGCTGTGGGGAGAGGTTAGGGTTAGTCACTAGGGGAAGTAAGGGGAAGGTTTGGTTTAGGCTGTGGGGGGGGGGTTAGGGTTAGTATCTAGGGGAAGTAAGGGGAAAGTTAGGTTTAGGCTGTGGGGGGAGGTTAGGGTTACTCACTAGGGGGAAGTAAGGGGAATCTAAGGGTTAGGCTGTGGGGGGAGGTTAGGGTTAGTCACTAGGAGAAGTAAGGGGAAGGTTAGGTTTAGGCTGTGAGGGGAGGTTAGGGTTAGTCACTAGGAGAAGTAAGGGGAAGGTTATGGTTAGGCTGTGAGGGGAGGTTAGGGTTAGTCACTAGGTGAAGTAAGGGGAAGGTTAGGGTTAGGCTGTGGGGAGAGGTTAGGGTTAGTCACTAGGGGAAGTAAGGGGAAGGTTTGGTTTAGGCTGTGGGGGGAGGTTAGGGTTAGTATCTAGGGGAAGTAAGGGGAAGGTTAGGTTTAGGCTGTGGGGGGAGGTTAGTGTTAGTCACTAGAGAAAGTAAGGTGAAGGTTATGGTTAGGCTGTGAGGGGAGGTTAGGGTTAGTCACTAGGGGAAGTAAGGGGAAGGTTAGGGTTAGGCTATGGGGGAGGTTAGGGTAAGTCACTAGGGGAAGTAAGGGGAAGGTTAGGTTTAGGCTAACAATAAATTAAAATAGTAATAATAATAATAATAATAAGGATGGTGTGTTCTTATGTAAAAAAGTAACAATTTATTTATATATCATATATGACATTACTAAAAAGAAGGAATTCCTTTTGCCAACACGATGGCAGTAAAATTAAGATATATCTTTATCTGGTAAAACTTTCATGGGTTTCACAATCTCCTATATTAGAATTTGTCCATTCCTAGGCTAGGACAGCCTCCCTTTATGCAGTTCACTGTGGATAGATAGTTACCGGGTCCCCACGTTGGTAGGCATCAGCTTTGGAGCAAGTCCATTTGTAGCTGTAGGGGTGCTGTAGGGGTGCTGGTTAGACCCGTTTAAATGATTTGATCCAGTGATGGGAGCGAAGTCCAAAAGATATACCGAAGGATGACCAGGCTTTGGCGAGCCAATGGAGAGTGAAGTCCAGATTGTATAAATGAGCTCAACGCGTTTCACTGGTACAGTCCCGCTTCCTCAGAACCGGTCTAACCAGCACCCCTACAGCTACAAATGGACTTGCTCCAAAGCTGATGCCTACCAACGTGGGGACCCGGTAACTATCTATCCACAGTGAACTGCATAAAGGGAGGCTGTCCTAGCCTAGGAATGGACAAATTCTAATATAGGAGATTGTGAAACCCATGAAAGTTTTACCAGATAAAGATATATCTTAATTTTACTGCCATCGTGTTGGCAAAAGGAATTCCTTCTTTTTAGTAATGTCATATATGATATATAAATAAATTGTTACTTTTTTACATAAGAACACACCATCCTTATTATTATTATTATTATTACTATTTTAATTTATTGTCATTGTATTTTTAAAAAATTTATTATTAATTTGTACAGCCAGCGCTGGTACACATTTTTCTTTATCTATTGTTTAGTTCTGAGGAATTGACCTCCCCTCACAGCCAAAACCTAACCTTCCCCTTACTTCCCCTAGTATATCTTTTGGACTTCGCTCCCATCACTGGATCAAATCATTTAAACCGGTCTAACCAGCACCCCTACAGCTACAAATGGACTTGCTCCAAAGCTGATGCCTACCAACGTGGGGACCCGGTAACTATCTATCCACAGTGAACTGCATAAAGGGAGGCTGTCCTAGCCTAGGAATGGACAAATTCTAATATAGGAGATTGTGAAACCCATGAAAGTTTTACCAGATAAAGATATATCTTAATTTTACTGCCATCGTGTTGGCAAAAGGAATTCCTTCTTTTTAGTAATGTCATATATGATATATAAATAAATTGTTACTTTTTTACATAAGAACACACCATCCTTATTATTATTATTATTATTACTATTTTAATTTATTGTCATTGTATTTTTAAAAAATTTATTATTAATTTGTACAGCCAGCGCTGGTACACATTTTTCTTTATCTAGAGTAAGGAGAAGGTTTGGTTTAGGCTGTGGGGGAAGGTTAGGGTTAGTATCTAGGGGAAGTAAGGGGAAGGTTAGGTTTAGGCTGTGGGGGGAGGTTAGGGTTAGTATTTAGGGGAAGTAAGGGGAAGGTTAGGTTTAGGCTTTGGGGGGAGGTTAGAATTAGTCACTTGGGAAAGTAAGGGGAAGGTTAGGGTTAGGCTATGGGGGAGGTTAGGGTTAGTCACTAGGGGAAGTAAGGGGAAGGTTAGGTTTAGGCTGTGGGCGGAGGTTAGGGTTAGTCACTACGGGGAAGTAAGGGGAAGGTAAGAGTTAGGCTGTGGGGGGAGGTTAGGGTTAGTCACTAGGGGAAGTAAGGGGAAGGTTAGGTTTAGGCTGTGAGGGGAGGTTAGGGTTAGTCACTAGGAGAAGTAAGGGGAAGGTTACGGTAAGGCTGTGGGGGGAGGTTAGGATTAGTCACTAGGGAAGTTAGGGGAAGGTTAGGTTTAGGCTGTGAGGGGAGGTTAGGGTTAGTCACTAGGAGAAGTAAGGGGAAGGTTAGGTTTAGGCTGTGAGGGGAGGTTAGGGTTAGTCACTAGGGAAGTTAGGGGAAGGTTAGGTTTAGGCTGTGAGGGGAGGTTAGGGTTAGTCACTAGGAGAAGTAAGGGGAAGGTTAGGTTTAGGCTGTGAGGGGAGGTTAGGGTTAGTCACTAGGAGAAGTAAGGGGAAGGTTAGGTTTAGGATGTGAGGGGAGGTTAGGGTTAGTCACTAGGAGAAGTAAGGGGAAGGTTAGGTTTAGGCTGTGGGGGGAGGTTAGGGTTAGTCACTAGGAGAAGTAATGGGAAGGTTAGGTTTAGGCTGTGAGGGGAGGTTAGGGTTAGTCACTAGGAGAAGTAAGGGGAAGGTTACGGTAAGGCTGTGGGGGGAGGTTAGGGTTAGTCACTAGGGTAAGTAAGGGGAAGGTTACGGTTAGGATGTGGGGGGAGGTTAGGGTTAGTCACTAGGGAAGTAAGGGGAAGGTTACAGTTAGGCTGTGAGGGGAGGTTAGGGTTATCCACTAGGGGAAGTAAGGGGAAGGTTAGGTTTTGGCTGTGGGGGCTGTTAGGGTTAGTCACTAGGGGAAGTAAGGGGAAGGTTAGGTTTTGGCTGTGAGGGGAGGTTAGGGTTAGTCACTAGGGGAAGTAAGGGGAAGGTTAGGTTTAGGCTGTGGGAGGAGGTTAGGGTTAGTATCTAGGGGAAATAAGGTGAAGGTTCGGTTTAGGCTGTGAGGGGAGGTTAGGGTTAGTCACTAGGGGAAGTAAGGGGAAGGTTAGGGTTAGGCTATGGGGGAGGTTAGGGTTAGTCACTAGGGGAAGTAAGGGGAAGGTTAGCTTTAGGCTGTGGGGGGAGGTTAGGGTTACTCACTAGGGGGAAGTAAGGGGAAGGTAAGGGTTAGGCTGTGGGGGGAGGTTAGGGTTAGTCACTAGGAGAAGTAAGGGGAAGGTTAGGTTTAGGCTGTGAGGGGAGGTTAGGGATAGTCACTAGGAGAAGTAAGGGGAAGGTTACGGTAAGGCTGTGGGGGGAGGTTAGGGTTAGTCACTAGGGGAACTAAAGGGAAGGTTACAGTTAGGCTGTGAATGGAGGTTAGGGTTAGTCACTAGGGGAAGTAAGGGGAAGGTTATGGTTAGGCTGTGAGGGGAGGTTAGGGTTAGTCACTAGTGGAAGTAAGGGGAAGGTTAGGGTTAGGCTATGGGGGAGGTTAGGGTTAGTCACTAGGGGAAGTTAGGGGAAGGTTAGGTTTAGGCTGTGGGTGGAGGTTAGGGTTAGTCACTAGGGGGAAGTAAGGGGAAGGTAAGGGTTAGGCTGTGGGGGGAGGTTAGGGTTAGTCAATAGGAGAAGTAAGGGGAAGGTTAGGTTTAGGCTGTGGGGGGAGGTTAGGGTTAGTCACTAGGGAAAGTAAGGGGAAGGTTACGGTCAGGCTGTGGGGGGAGGTTATGGTTAGTCACTAGGGGAAGTAAGGGGAAGGTTAGGTTTAAGCTGTGGGGGTGGTTAGGGTTAGTCACTAGGGAAAGTAAGGGGAAGGAAATGGTTAGGCTGTGAGGGGAGGTTAGGGTTAGTCACTAGGGGAAGTAAGGGGAAAGTTAGGGTTAGGCTATGGGGAGGTTAGGGTTAGTCACTAGGGGAAGGAAGGGGAAGGTTAGGTTTAGGCTGTGGGGGGAGGTTAGGGTTAGTCTCTAGGGGGAAGTAAGGGGAAGGTAAGAGTTAGGCTGTGGGGGGAGGTTAGGGTTAGTCACTAGGGGAAGTAAGGGGAAGGTTAGGTTTAGGCTGTGGGGGGAGGTTAGGGTTAGTCACTAGGAGAAGTAAGGGGAAGGTTACGGTAAGGCTGTGGGGGGAGGTTAGGGTTAGTCACTAGGGGAAGTAATGGGAAGGTTACGGTTAGCCTGTGGGGAGAGGTTAGGGTTAGTCACTAGGGGAAGTAAGGGGAAGGTTAGGTAAAGGCTGTGGGGGGAGGTTAGGGTATGTCACTAGGGAAAGTAAGGGGAAGGTTACAGTTAGGCTGTGAGGGAAGTTTAGGGTTAGTCACTAGGGGAAGTAAGGGGAAGGTTAGGTTTTGGCTGTGGGGGGAGGTTAGGGTTAGTATCTAGGGGAAGTAAGGGGAAGGTTAGGTTTAGGCTGTGGGGGGAGGTTAGGGTTAGTCACTAGGGAAAGTAAGGGGAAGGTTATGGTTAGGCTGTGAGGGGAGGTTAGGGTTAGTCACTAGGGGAAGTAAGGGGAAGGTTAGGGTTAGGCTGTGAGGGGAGGTTAGGGTTAGTCACTAGGAGAAGTAAGGGGAATGTTACGGTAAGGCTGTGGGGGGAGGTTAGGGTTAGTCACTAGGGGAAGTAAGGGGAAGGTTAGGTTTTGGCTGTGGGGGGAGTTTAGGGTTAGTCACTATGGAAAGTAAGGGGAAGGTTACGGTTAGGCTGTAAGGGACGGTTAGGGTTAGTCACTAGGGGAAGTAAGGGGAAGGTTAGGGTTAGGCAATGGGGGAGGTTAGGGTTAGTCACTAGAGGAAGTAAGGGGAAGGTTAGGTTTTGGCTGTGGGGGGAGTTTAGGGTTAGTCACTTGGGAAAGTAAGGGGAAGGTTACGGTTAGGCTGTGAGGGGAGGTTAAGGTTAGTCACTAGGGGAAGCAAGGGGAAGGTTAGGTTTTGGCTGTGGGGGGAGTTTAGGGTTAGTCACTATGGAAAGTAAGGGGAAGGTTACAGTTAGGCTGTGAGGGAAGGTTAGGGTTAGTCACTAGGGGAAGTAAGGGGAAGGTTAGGGTTAGGCTATGGGGGAGGTTAGGGTTAGTCACTAGGGGAAGTAAGGGGAAGGTTAGGTTAAGGCTGTGGGGGGAGGTTAGGGTTACTCACTAGGGGGAAGTAAGGGGAAGGTAAGGGGTAGGCTGTGGGGGGAGGTTAGGGTTAATCACTATGAGAAGTAAGGGGAAGGTTAGGTTTAGGCTGTGAGGGGAGGTTAGGGTTAGTCACTAGGAGAAGTAAGGGGAAGGTTACGGTAAGGCTGTAGGGGGAGGTTAGGGTTAGTCACTAGGGGAAGTAAGGGGAAGGTTAGGTTTAGGCTGTGGGGGGAGGAGAGGGTTAGTCACTAGGGAAAGTGAGGGGAAGGTTACAGTTAGGCTGTGAGGGGAGGTTAGGGTTAGTCACTAGGGGAAGTAAGGGGAAGGTTAGGTTTAGGCTGTGGGGGGAGATTAGGGTTAGTCACTAGGGGAAGTAAGGGGAAGGTTAGGTTTAGGCTGTGGGGGGAGGTTAGGGTTAGTCACTAGGAGAAGTAAGGGGAAGGTTACGGTAAGGCTGTGGGCGGAGGTTAGGGTTAGTCACTAGGGGAAGTAAGCGGAAGGTTAGGGTTAGGCTATGGGGGAGGTTAGGGTTAGTCACTAGGGGAAGTAAGGGGAAGGTTAGGTTTAGGCTGTGGGGGGAGGTTAGGGTTACTCACTAGGGGGAAGTAAGGGGAAGGTTTGGTTTAGGCTGTGAGGGGAGGTTAGGGTTAGTCACTAGGAGAAGTAAGGGGAAGGTTACGGTAAGGCTGTGGGGGGAGGTTAGGGTTAGTCACTAGGGGAAGTAAGGGGAAGGTTAGGTTTAGGCTGTGGGGGGAGGTTAGGGTTAGTCACTAGGGGAAGTAAGGGGAAGGTTACGGTTAGGCTGTGGGAGGGGATAGATAAGGTCTAGGCTACAAGGGGGATGGCTACGGTTGCTTACTAAAATGTCTCAGGAATCTGACAGTTGGGATGCCGGTGTCAAGATTCTGACCACCATGCAATCTTACTGTCGACATCCCATACATGACCTTCCAGAAGAGAGTTTTGTATTCACTCTAGCCCAGGCTGCTGGTACAAACACAAGGGTGTGGGCATCAACGCACTGGACACAATACATAAATGCTGAGTTCTGAGACCATATTGCTGGGTGTATTCTTGCAATTACAGCTCATGGAGACCATCAAGAAAGCATATATACAGGTAATAAAGGACAGGCACAAGTACACATGGATGATGACATGAAGTAAACCAGATGAAAATGCTGGTGATGATGATGCATAGGCATCTCATGATGGGCACAGCTCTCCATATGTAAGAATATACTGTATGCTATTTTTCTATGTACTTTATGTTTCAGTGACATATGGTAACTTCCATCTACCTAAATGTCATTTGCTTAAATAGTAGTGCAGAGCAGGAGTGGTGCAATCGCTCAAGAAATTAAAATCTACTAACATTTAAACAATACACCAACAACGTGCACTGAAAAGAACATCACATTTATTGTAGTTTCCAAACCCCTGACATGTTCTGTGTTGTATCTGGTTCTTGCTGGCCCTGGATTGGCCCAGCCATAGATCAAATATATGTGTCAGGAATCAGAAGTTATACGACCGATCGTAGGAGAATAATCACACATGCAATGGAGTGGTTTCAGATGATTCACTTTAGTGCTTCAGTTACAGTTATATAGACTTTGAGTTACATTGAATTACATTGGTACCATTACATCCCCCAACAAGCCCTCCCATTGGATATTCTGCCTAGCACTAAGATAAGAAACTGCATCTACTAGCTGTTCCTTGTTTTGGTACAGAATGGTACAAGAATGTGTTATGCACACCAGTGTCTGCAGGAATGTACTGGTGTCTGAACGGAGAGGGATGCAAAACAAATGAACTCACAGACAGACTGGGGAATATGACATTACGTACACAGAAGGTGATAGGGTAACAAAATAAACACAAAGTGAACAGAGAAGCCCAGAGGCTAAGAAACTGGGTGTCTCCCTAGTATTAGGAATGCTCAGATGGAAAGAAGCAAGATGTTGTGTTTTAATATTTAGAGAACCCGAAATGCTGTTGCTAAGGGCAACAGCAAAACCCTAAAGGGTTACCAACGGGTGTGGCAGTAAACTCCTTGGTCAGAGATGGAATAATAAACACAAGGAGAGTCTCCACAATCCTAGTCCTCACTTGCAGTGCACTGGTTCAGCTTACTGCCACTAAACTGACACCAGAACACCTTGCACAGTAAGAAAGGATTTTGGCAGGCAAGTCTGAGAATACAGCCGCAAACTTGCTAAGTTCACAGAGTAGCAAAAGAACCACAGCAAGTTAAATGACTGACTCCAGTCTTACTGCTAGGTCTGGATTGGCAGAGTGTAGTACCAAATCCCAAGGCCTATTTGCAGTAAGCAACAAACAAATACAAAGCTACACAGTACTGGCTAACTTTCAGGAACTGACTAACCAACAAAGATTCAGCAGCATCTGCTTAACCTGAGAAGAGGCCTTATATAGTAGGTGCTGTCCACGCCCCACTCAGATCTCACAGACTGAGCACAAAAACCAGCACCGGATCCCCTGCCGTGCACAAAGCCTGTAAACCACTGCACAGCAAAAGACCCGAACCGGAGTATCAGCTGCGCTCAGGCCACTCCGCTAGCACTTGTCTCCCGGTTGCCATGACGACGTGGCAGCACAGGGCAGGAGACCCTAACAGTACCCCCCCTCTGAAGAGGGGTCAAAGAACCCCTACCACCGGGTTTATCAGGGAACTGCGAGAAGAAAGAGCGTATCAGTCTGGGGGCATGAAGATCACAACTGCGCACCCACGACCGCTCCTCCGGCCCATACCCCTTCCAGTGCACCAAAAATGACAGCCGACCCCGAACCATCTTGGAGTCAAGAATCCTTTCAACAACAAACTCCCTCTGGCCACGTATCAGAAGAGGAGAAGGTCTTCCCGTTTTAAAAGGGAACAATGAAATGTTTTATTGATACCCAAAGAACGGGGCAGATCTAACTGAAATGCCACCGGATTGATAACCCTAGTGATCTTATAAGGGCCGATGAACCGGGGGCCTAACTTATGAGATGGCTGTCTCAACTACAAATTCTTGGTAGACAACCAGACGAAGACTCCTAATTTGAAGCTACAGGGTCTTTTCCGCTTATCAAAAACCCTTTTGGTCACTAATGACACAGACACAAGGGCTTTCTTCACTTTCCTCCAAATACCCCAAAGGACCGAAACCACAGAGGAACCATCAGGCGTGGAGTCCAGGGGGTCAAAAGAATTGGCCTTAGGATGATGCCCATACACACAAAGGAAGGGAGAGATCCCTGTAGCAGAGTGAGCCGCGTTGTTATAGGTAAACTCCGCCATGGACAGATGAGCAACCCAGTCAGTCTGACACTTGGAGACATAACACCTGAGGAACTGCTCCAAGGACTGGTTCACCCTTTCAGTCTGCCCATTAGACTGCGGATGGTAGCCTGACGACAAGCTGACAGAAATATGGAGATCGGAACAAAATGCCCTCCAGAATTTGGCCACAAACTGGGATCCGCGGTCAGAGACCACATCAAGTGGCAACTCGTGGAGGCGCACAACATGTAGCATAAATAATTCAGACAGGTGTCTGGTCGATGGCAGCCCAACCAGTGGAACGAAGTGCGCCATCTTCGAAAACCTGTCAACGACAACCCAGATGGCTGTCATCCCCGAGGATTTGGGCAAGTCCACCACAAAATCCATTGAAATGTGGGTCCATGGCTTAGATGGAATAGAGAGTGAATGTAATGGGCCAACAGGAACCCCTCTAGGAGTCTTATTTCGGGCACAGATGTCACATGCCCGAACCCACTGATCCACATCCTTAGCCACCGAGGGCCACCACACCGCCCTAGATAGCAACTCCCGAGTTCTGGCAATACCCGGGTGACCTGCCGACTTCTTGGCATGGAATTCCAGGAACACTCGCTGTCTTAACCTAGGAGGCACAAACAAAAGACCTACCGGATGGTCTGGAGGAGCCTGCTCCTGTGCTCTAAGGACTAATGACAAGAGTTCCTGGGTAATGCCCACTTTAATACATGATGGGGACACAATGGGCAATGACACCTCGGTGGTCTCCTGGATTGGAGCAAAACTCTGCGAGAGCGCATCAGCCTTGATGTTTTTTGACCCAGGGCGATATGTTATCAAAAAATTAAAGCGAGCAAAAAACAAAGCCCATCGTGCCTGCCTGGCATTGAGACGCTTCGCTGACTCTAAATATGCCAAATTCTTATGGTCGGTGAGAATTGAGACCACAAACTTAGCCCCCTCAAGCCAGTGTCTCCACTCCTCGAGTGCATCCTTAATAGCCAACAATTCCCAGTTACCCACGTCATAATTAATCTCAGCAGGTGAAAATTTACGGGAAAAGTAAGCACAGGGATGAAGGCGATTATCAGACACTCCCATCTGAGAGAGCACTGCCCCAATACCCATCTCAGAGGCATTCACCTCCACCACAAAAGGACGCTCTGGATCTGGGTGTCGCAGCACCTTGGCCGAGACAAATGCCCTTTTGAGACGGGCAAAAGCCGCTTTGGCCTCACAAGACCAGTGAGCAACATCCGCCCCTTTCTTAGTGAGTGCCACCAAGGGCGCCACTATAGACGAAAATCCAGCGATAAATCGTCTATAAAAATTCGCAAAGCCCAGGAAACGCTGAAGCGCCTTCAAACTAGTGGGCTGCACCCAATCCAGGACTGCCTGTACCTTGGAACCCTCCATTTGGAAACCTTCTGGGGAGATAATATATCCTAGAAATGCGATTTGCTGAACTTCAAATTCGCACTTCTCCAGCTTCGCCCCAAGCCGGTGGTCTCTGAGTTTCTGGAGGACTAAGCGTACATGCTTCCAATGTTCCTCCAGGGAATGGGAGAAGATTAGGATGTCATCTAAGTATACAACTAAGAATCTATCCAAATATTCCCTGAGCACATCGTTCATGAAATCCTGGAAGACTGCCGGGGCATTACAAAGCCCAAGAGGCATCACCAAATATTCATAATGCCCTGAGTGGGTATTAAAGGCAGTCTTCCATTCATCCCCCTCTCTTATTCGGATTAGATTGTACGCACCGCGTAGGTCAATCTTAGAAAAAATGGTGGCAGTACGAAGCTGGTCAAACAAGACCGAAATGAGAGGCAGTAGGTATGAGTTTTTAATCGTGATACGGTTCAATTCCCTGAAGTCGAAGCAGGGTCGCAACGAACCGTCCTTTTTACCCATGAAGAAGAACCCCGACCCAACTGGAGACTGTGAAGGTCTGATAAATCCCTTAGCCAAGTTCTCCTGAATGTACTCTGCCATAGCCTGAGTCTCAGGACGTGACAGGGAGTACAACCTGCTCTTGGGAAGCTTAGCATTTGGCAACAAATCAATGGCACAGTCATAGGGGCGATGGGGAGGTAGTACCTCTGCAACTTTTTTGGAGAACACGTCCGCAAAATCTGCATAACATCCTGGCAATCCGGACAAACTTAGCTGCGAAAGCCTGACTGGAAGGCTCAAGTAACTCCTGAAACAATCAGTACCCCAACTAAGAATCTCCCCAGAGACCCAGTCAAATTGAGGATTGTGGGCCCTTAACCATGGTAACCCCAACACCAATGGGGCAAAAGTACAGACAGTCACATAAAAGGACAATTTTTCAGAGTGTGTGGCTCCAATAAACAAAGAAATCTTGCTAGTGCAAGAGGTAATTTTACCCTGGGATAATGGTTCCCCGTTTAACCCACAGATCTCAATTTCCGATGCCAAGGGTACTAAGGGAACAGAGTGTTTCAGGGCGAATTGGCGGTCCATAAAAACCCCGTCGGCCCCACTGTCCACAAAGGCCTCAGTCTTGACAGTTTGACCGAGGATCTTCATGGTCACCGGAATGATAAAAGTCTTCTTGGGAAATTCTGACTTCTGGCCTGACAGGATATTTCCCATCACCCTCAGGCCCTGAAGTTTTCCGGCTTTTCTGGGCATGATACTACCACATGACCTTTATTCCCACAGTACAAACACAACCCCTGCTGTCTCCTCCGCGTCTTCTCACGCGAGGAGAGGCGGGTAGCCCCAATCTGCATAGGCTCCTCGGAAAATTCCTCAGAGTCTGAGGTTCCCTTGGGAAAGAAGGAAACCTCGGTCTCCCTTTCAAGCCTACGCTCTCTCAGCCGTCTATCCACCCGGATGGATAACTGCATGAGCTGATCCAAGCTATCAGGCAAGGGATATTGTACCAGTTGGTCTTTTATCTGGTTAGAAAGACCTCTTCGGTACTGGTGTCTCAGGGCTGGGTCATTCCACTGGGTATCATGGGCCAACCTCTGAAACTCCGTACAGTAAACCTCAACTGGCCTTCGCCCTTGCTTAAGGATCGAAATCTGAGCCTCGGCTGAGGCCGTCTTGTCAGGGTCATTATGCAACATGCCCAGTGCCGTAAAAAAAGCATCAACACTTTTAAGCGACGGACAATCAGGCTGCAACCCATATGCCCAGACCTGTGGGTCTCCTTGTAGCAAGGAAATCACTATGCCCACCCGCTGAATCTCTAACCCAGAAGACTGAGGCCTAAGCTGGAAATATAGCTTGCAGCTCTCCTTGAAACAAAAGAACTGCGAGCGATCTCCAGAAAAACGATCCGGAAGATTTACTTTCGGCTCCCCTGAAGGTGCTGCTGCTGCGGGAGCTCCGCCAGCGGCCTGGGAGGTGTGCATTTTAATGGACAAATCATTAAATTGTCGAGTCAAGACATGCACCTGATCGACCACCTGTTGAAAAGTATTTTGAGGGGTATGCTCCATATTCCCACAAAATTTCAACAGGAGTATTTGGCTGCTAAATATGTTATGCACACCAGTGCCTGCAGGAATGTACTGGTGTCTAAACGGAGAGGGATGCAAAACAAATGAACTCACAGACAGACTGGGGAATATGACATTATGTACACAGAAGGTGATAGGGTAACAAAATAAACACAAAGTGAACAGAGAAGCCCAGAGGCTAAGAAACTGGGTGTCTCCCTAGTATTACGAGTGCTCAGATGGAAAGAAGCAAGATGTTGTGTTTTAATACGTAGAGAACCCGAAATGCTGTTGCTAAGGGCAACAGCAAAACCCTAAAGGGTTACCAACGGGTGTGGCAGTAAACTCCTTGGTCAGAGATGGAATAATAGACACAAGGAGAGTCTCCACAATCCTAGTCCTCACTTGCAGTGCACTGGTTCAGCTTACTGCCACTAAACTGACACTAGAACACCTTGCACAGTGAGAAAGGATTTTGGCAGGCAAGTCTGAGAATACAGCCGCAAACTTGCTAAGTTCACAGAGTAGCAAAAGAACCCCAGCAAGTTAAACGACTGACTCCAGTCTTACTGCTAGGTCTGGATTGGCAGAGTGTAGTACCAAATCCCAAGGCCTATTTGCAGTAAGCAACAAACAAATACAAAGCTACACAGTACTGGCTAACTTTCAGGAACTGACTAACCAACAAAGTTTCAGCAGCATCTGCTTAACCTGAGAAGAGGCCTTATATAGCAGGTGCTGTCCACGCCCCACTCAGACCTCACAGACTGTGAGCACAAAAACCAGCACCGTATCCCCTGCCGTGCACAAAGCCTGTAACCACTACACAGCAAAAGACCCGAACCGGAGTATCAGCTGTGCTCAGGCCACTCCGCTAGCACTTGTCTCCCGGTTGCCATGACGACGTGGCAGCACAGGGCAGGAGACCCTAACAGAATGTCAACATATCATCCTTGAAACTATTTAAAGGGAAAGGGGAAAGAGGTTTCTTTTCTCTGATTTGCACATTCCTTGTCTTGTCCATGATAGTCATGTAGCTGAAGCAGATGAGTTCATTAATAACATACAGTATAAGTATAATAAAATGGCTGGTAGTGTTACAATATGGCAACTGTAAAAAAAGAACATAAAGTTGACTTTCTCATCTGTCTGTGAGATTGTCATCTCTAGGTTATACAACATTGGTTATTACCTGGAAGCACTGGTGCAGGGGGAGAAGTGATGGCACCTAATCTTCTGCAATC
This sequence comes from Pseudophryne corroboree, assembly GCF_028390025.1. Taxonomy (NCBI): domain Eukaryota; kingdom Metazoa; phylum Chordata; class Amphibia; order Anura; family Myobatrachidae; genus Pseudophryne; species Pseudophryne corroboree. The sequence continues at coordinate 139,170 of NW_026967885.1, read as the reverse complement.
TGGCCCTGGCATTTACTGTTACAGTGTTGGTCAGTATATACACTTGTTTGTATACACTTATGATAACATCCAGGGCATCTGCAAGGACAATTAACTATTTTCATTTGAACTCCTTCCCAGAAGGCATGTCTAGAAATGTTACTTGTAGCCTGGCCAGTGGTTTCTGAAGGTCAGATAATCGGTGGGATGTTCTTAAGGGAAAATGCATCCAAAGTCAATTATGTGACATTGTCCGCAATTTCCATATGTTCTAAGCCCTGGACATTGGGACTACGTTGTGGAATGTAACACCAACTTTTATCCACATCCTTCATGATAGGGATCCAAACATATCCATCCCAGCACCCCGCTCGACCACAGTGGCACTCTGCACATGCACAGAGGGACTCCTGGACCAAAATACATATGTCAGGTGACCGGAGCTAATTGCAAAGGGCTTTTACAATACTGATCACATATATTGTTCAGATTCTTGATACCTGCGCACAACCCTATACTTGGTGTTATATGTGAGAAACAAGTGTCTATATGGTCTGTAAATACTTTTATTTTTGCAGTCACCATGCTCAGTATAACAGACAGTACAATATTGCATATATATTAGTACACATGTAATTTGAGTGATCACGCAGTATTATCCATGTTCATAGCAGTAGCATGCATTCAGTGTAAACAAACTGATGTGTAGAGAAATGAATGCAAACTTGATGTTGTGAGATGAATACAGTAATAAACAGTCTTGAGAGCAAATAATGTCTCTATTCCGGATATTTCCAGTGGCAGTCTTTTCCTAAAGGGACTTCCATGTCCCCCAGCATGAGTCTGAGCAACTGTGCCCAAAAGCAGTTCTTTCTCAATGTCTGGTTTCTGATGGGGGTCATGTTCTGGGAGGTCGGCATCGCGGCCTTCCAGGTGCAACTTACCCTCACAATGTGGTGCCTCATTCCCGTTGTTCACTCTGTGGTGAGCCTCTGTGTAGCCGCTTGCGTAACTTCAACACTCTCCATCTCCAGTGGTGCTCCTCTGCATGCAGTGCTGGATGTCTTCCTGGTTCTGCTGCTGGGCCACTGGTACCCACCGGAAGCCGCACTGAACACTGGAAGTTGCGTTTCCATAAGGCTCTGCATCTTCCTGTGTCCTGTGCGGTCTCAATAGCTGCTCCACTCGCCAGCTGGCGAGCAGTCGTATGGATGTGGTCTCCGGTGATTTACAGGCAATGCAGGCTTGCAGTGTCTGTGTGTGGATCTCTTTCCAATGTGTTTTGGTCACAAACAGCCTTTGTCAAGAACTAATCACATATGTTAGTACATGTTTCATTATTATGTATGTAATGTTTGTTGGAATGGATCACCCCCAAAAGTTGTGCACTCATTTTATTTCTTAAACTATTATGGCAAATGTATTGAATATATTAATAATAATAATAATAATAAAATACTTTATTTGTCATTAACAAAATCAACAACGAAATGTCAATGAAAATACAATCAGAGCCTCACAATGCCATAAGATAACAGTAACATTATGCCACATTTTGGAAAACCTTTGCACACAACCTAATGATCATTTAACAGCCGGACAGCAGTTGGAAAGAAGCTGTTTGACATGCGGTTTGTATGAGCGCGGATACTCCTGAACCGTTTTAAAGATGGCAATCTTTCGAAGCTCAAAAATTTGGATGACTCTCATCAATGAATATACTCCTAGCTTTCCTTAATACATTTCTAGTATACAAGTCCTTCATACTTGGCAGAGGCACCCCAGTGATCCTACTGGCAGTTTTAACCACCCTCTCGAAAGCTATTCGTTCCGCTACAGTGCAATTTCCAAACCACACTATCATCCCGTACGTTAAAACACTCTCTACAATACTATGATAAAACCTAACTAAAGTGCTTGTGCTTAAACAAACAGCTCTAAGCCTCCTCAAAATGAAAAGGCATTGCTGCGCCTTTTTAATCAAAAAAAGACTGTTCAAAGACCAAGTTAAGTCATTTGTAATATATGTGCCCAAAAATTTAAAAGAGACCACCTCCTCAATCGGCTTTCCGTCCAAAGACACGGGAAATAATGGTCTATTACAACCCCGCCTAAAATCAACAACCATCTCCTTTGTTTTAGACGTGTTAAAAACCAAACAGTTTGCTTTACTCCATTCCAGTAAGCGTAAAATTTTGGATCTATAAAATGACTCATCGTTACCACTTATCAAACCGACAACCGACGTGTCGTCTGCAAATTTCACCACTTTAACGGAATCAAAAGTTGAAAAACAATCATACGTAAATAGAGAATATAGTAGCGGGCTCAGGACACACCCTTGTGGGACCCCCGTACTTATACAGATCTCACCAGACATAAATTTACCAAGCCTAACTACTTGCGGCCTAGCTGTCAAAATTTTTTTAAATCCAATTGCACGTGAACCCATTTACGCCTAGGTTAAAAAGCTTAGAGTCAAAAACTTTGGAGAACACTGTACAATAATCAGGCTGAACACCCACTTCATGCCATAGGGACATCCTCCTTCTCTCCTGATCTGGGCTTTACTGCCTCTATAACTTGCTTCTAGACCATGGCTCACACAGATTGTATGTGTGTACCTCCAGTGACTGATATTTCTCTACTGCTAGTACCTTCACTTCAGTGTCAGTATCTCCCACAGGATGACTCTACCTGTTCAGCTGGATCTTCCAGGGGGCTTGTGACCCCTGTCCCTGCCGTCACTCACTGCTACCTGAAATTGGATGCTGCACTTAGGGAGGCCTTCTGTTCCTTATTATGAGATCATTCGATAAGTGTGGTAAATTTCTATGAGATGGTGCTACAATCCCTTTGGTGACATGACACCTGGAAAGTTCCATGCTTCTAACTCCCCACCCTGCCACCACCACTACCACCACCACCACCACAAGCCAAATTGGAGTCAGAAGTGAAGCATTCACTTGTGTGGTCATTGCTTGAAATAAGCCATTTAGCAGTTGCTACAATAATGAACAAAAACGAATTCCATGCAGTAGATTAAAGCAGAGTTAGATGAAGTTCATGGGGAATCTGCTACTGCAATAGACAATCTATTTAAGGATAAACATATTTTAAATTGGCCGAACATGCACTGAAGACAATATGCTCTCCGGACACCCAGTTGAAAACACCTCATCAGATATGGTTGCAAAAATTCATGGTATCATTACAAAAGATCAATGAGAAAAGGTGCATGAGATTGCTGAGGACAAACATATTGAAGAAATGAGTACATAACATTCTGCAGGAAAATTTGCACATGAAAAAGTTGTGTTCATGATGGGTGCCACAATTGATGACTCTTAATCAAAATATCACGTCAATGGAGATTTCAACGCAGTATTTGGTGATGTATAAGCATAATACACAGGATTTCTGTCATTGATTTGTAATAATGGTTGAAACTTGCATCCACCACTACACTCCAGGGTCAAAGAAGCAGTCAAAAGAGTGGACAATGCCTGGTGAAAATGAACCGAATAAGGTAAAGACTGTTTTTTGAGAGTCCCGAGGAATTATCTTAATTGACTAGTCACAAATATGTAATTCATTAAAAGAGAGTACTATGCAACTATCCACTCTCTGCAATATGTAAGGAGTCCTAAAAATTATTTAAATGTGTTGAGAACACGTGCAGACTGTATTACATTTTCTATTTCCTCAGTAAGGTGTTTAGCTTGGTGGGAGATGCAGTAACCTAAAAAAACAACCTTTGTCTGAACTATTGATACATTGCAATTTTTGTCATACAAAAAATGAAGAAAATAGATTGTATCTTGCAAACACTGTGTCTCTGCATCTGTGCCAAGTTGGAGATCATCTACATATTGTATGATCACCGTGGCTGGATTGAAAGGTAACCAGTCTTTTAACACTAATGTCAGTATTCATTCAAGCTACTAGCCCCTACCTGGGGCAATATTGTCCAAGTATATTATACCCCTTGGCGTGTAAATGCCAATATTTGCTGACTTTGTTTCGTTATAGTAACAGAGAAAAATGCATTTGCAAGATCTATAACTGTGCATTAGCAAGAAGTGGGTGGTATGGAGTTTAGCAGTGTGTGTGTGGATTTGGCACTATGGGGGCATTTACTCGTATTATTTTTATTTTTTCCCTTAGATTATGCACCATTCTAAATTAAGGTGTTCCATCAGGATTGAGTGTCTTTATCCTAATGGGAAACAAAGGTGAGTTCCAACTGGAATGACATTCTTTAAGGACCCCACCTTAACATAATCCTGGTTCTGAGTTGTGATAGCAATTACTTGGTCAGGTCTTAGGAGGTACTGCTTAACTTTAACAGGCTATACATTTGGTCTCAATTTTATCTGAACAGGCTGCACAGGTAACAATCTCACATCCATGTTTACTTTAGCCCACAACTCATCATGGACCTGAGATAAAACTTAATTAAAATGTGGGCTCTGGGGCTTTGCAAGCATAATACAGTTCATTATTAACCGTGTAATGTCAAATACAACATTGCCAAATGCTCCTGGTTTCAAAATCAGAGTCACTTACCCATTTTTACACTGTATGACTGCAATTAATGCTGACAGCATGCCAGCTCCCAGTAAATTACAAGAACAAACATCAGAAACAAGAAATTGAATTGTAATTACTACAGAATCATTAACACAGACTTGTAGGGGTTTTATCTTTTGTACATATTGCAGATCTTCGTTCAAGTCAATTTCTGCCACAATAAAGGACGTGAGCATGTCAGAAGTTATCTAGATTGCACTGTTGATCTAGAAGCCCCAGAGTCTACCAATGCAGTAGTAGCAATTGTTCCCTTTACGTTGATAGGGACAATAGTATTAGTCAAACTGTATGTTTATAGGGACAATAGGATTAGTCAAACTGGGGAGCATATGACTCTGGGGCCACTTTCCTATGCTTGCTTTTCTTTGTGTTCCACTGTGGGTTTAGTGGCATGTGGGCACTACTTATTAAGGTGCCCTCTTTTTAGCAATGTAAATACAGATCATGATATGTGAATATTTGTGATCTTATTTTAACAACTGCGGATGTTGCTGGTTTATTTTAGGGCGAGCACAAAGGTTGCCTCTTGTTTCCTGGGGTTTGTACCTGGGATGCATTTGCTGCACTACATAAATAGGTTGTAGAGCCTTCTGGTGGAAGCCCACTGGATTTTTGGACAGTGAGGGTACATCTTGATCCTTATGGGACCAGGTCTTATACCAAGACACCTGCTTATCTTGTATTGCAGGGTTGTTTACACCACCAGCTGCTCTTCCAGGAGTCATTTGGGAGAATACTGGCTAAAGCAAGATAGAGGTGGGGATAATATAGCTTGTGGTGCCGAAGCCACGGATCCATTATAGGAGAGTGGATGACTGAGGGATTGTCTATTATCCCTATTCAAGCTCCATTTATCACATTTTGTCTCTTGACACAGTTTAACAGTGGGACAATTACACCTTTAAGTGTACTTTTTGTTGTACGACAACCAATTGTTCTTAATTTTTGCATATACCCTTGTATCATTTTTGGGAACAGTAAATGGAGTTGTGCTGTAACAAGGTCTACATGACTCTGGCCATGGTTTTTTACAGACGTTACACAACTGATCCTCAGATAAATTTCAAAATCTACAATCTGGATTTACACAACTCCAGTCTCTTCCAATATTGGCAATAACAAACAACTTAAATTACAATTGTCCCACTAATTATCCAAATACATTGCAGACATATGCTCTTCTAAATCTTGTGTTTACTTTTCTAAGATTACCTATTCTACCACTTTGAGCCAACTGGACAACTTTCCCTTTAGTTTATGACTTTTTATATAGGGACCACATGCCTTATGAATTTGATGTAACTTAATTGGGTCCAATGTGCCCTTTTTTGTCTATGCCAGCCTTTCTAAATAGAGCTGGCAGTCCTTCTAAACCCTCATGACCTAAAATTGTGTTCATAATGTCCATAAGGCTTTGGATTTCTTCAAGACTTTTGCTGTCAGTATTACCCATACTAATTGTTCTGTGGATTTAACTAAAACCCCTCTGTTACTTGTTCTGGTATATCCCTGCCTTAGGATATGTTATAACTGGGTTTATCAATATTCTGGCTCTGTGTGTCAACCAAAAACCAAAGGAAAACAAATCACATTTTTACTGCAGTGTGATTTGGGTAATATATTGATCAGGTGATACTCAAATAAGACTTGGTATTTAAGACAATGTCATTCAGGCTTTGTCTTTTCCTGACAGTATAATAACTACACTTTTACAGTCCTTACATCTAAACTTCTATATATATTTATAGACATGTCATATTGAAAATAACAGCAAGATCCTGAGACACATAGATATCCATACTTGTTACCTCAGACAGACGTAGAAGGGCATAAATCAATGGACTGTAATGAGTTGCAAACCTACTCACCGCGGTTATAGTCAGAGTCCAGGATTTAAGCCTCTCCCATCATGTCCAACCTTGGCTCAGAGTAGGTTATCTCAGTGGAACCTTCTGGAAATGTGGTATCCAACCTTGGACCCTCAGTGGGTCACCGGGCTAGGTGAGCTCTTGTGTGTGTCAGGACCCCTGTTCTGAAGTCAGAACATAGTAACATAGTAACATATTATGTAAGGTATAAAAAAGACAATTTGTCCATCGAGTTCAACCTATTTGTGGTCTCCTATGCGGGAGTATTTTGGTATACATTTTGTATGATACTGATGTCAGCCATTGTGTTTTATTCCTCTATTTATAGTAACTATAGTGCGTGACTACACACCATTACCCTGGATATCCTTATCCATTAGGAATTTGTCTAACCCATTCTTAAAGGTGTTAACTGAGTCCACCATTGCAACTCCCTCAGGCAGGGAATTACAAAAACGTATTGTCCTTTACGCCGCATTGTACGGAATCCCCTCTCCTCTAACCTAAGTGAATGTCCATGTGTCCTCTGTGCTGATCTTACCAATAACAGGTCCCACACAAGTTCTGTTTTGTCCCCTTATATATTTGTAGATGTTGATCATGTCCCCTCTTAGTCTCCTCTTTTCCAGTATAAACATGCCTATCTTTGCAAACCTTTCCTCTAGTCCAGCACCTCCATGCCCTTAATTAGTTTGGTCATCCACCTCTGAACCTTTTCTAGCTCCAGGATATCCTTTTTGTATTATGGTGACCAAAATTGTACACAGTATTAAAGATGTGGCCTCACTAGTGATTTATATAATGGGAGTATAACACTTTCGTCCCTTGCATCAATTATCTATTTTATGCATGTTGATATTTTTTTATCCTTCTTTGCTGCAATCTTACTTTTGGTACTGTTGCTTAGTGTGCTATCTATGTGAACAACTAAGTCCTTTTCCAGTACAGAATCCCCTAATATTACCCCATTTATTATGTTTGTGTTTTTTTTTGTTCGTGATACCACAGTGCAATACCTTACACTTGTCTGTATTGAAGCACATTCTCCATTTGGCTGCCCGTGCTTCTAGTTTAACTAAGTCAGTCTCGAAGAGACTCAGCATCCCCCTCCGTATTTATAACCTTATACAATTTGGTATTGTCAGCAAAAATTGACACCATTCTCTCTAGACCTACTGTTAGGTCGTTAATGAAAATGTTGAACAATAGTGGTCCTGGTACAGACCCTTGTGGCACACCACTTAGCACTTCAGTCCAATTTGAAAATCATCCATTAACCACAATGTGCTGCTCCTTATAATCTAACCAATTTCTGATCCAAGTGCACAATATGCTCCCTTGCCCTATTTCTTGTAGCTTATAGATAAGTTGCATGTGTGGTACTGTGCTGAAAGCTTTGTCAATGTCTAAAAAGATTACATCCACCTCCTTACCATGATTAAGGTTCACACTTACTGTGCTACCAGCTGAAGAGAAAAAACACAGGACAACTCTGTGTTTTCAAGATCATATGATTTTCTTGTAATGGTTCCATATTTATAGCACATTGCATGGGTGAATATCTCTTACAGTTTCTTGCTAAAGAGTTCCTTTTACAGTTTCTAGCTAAAGCTGCTTGGTTACTAATACATTTCTGCTAATGAATAAGCTTAAGCTAGTAGCAAAATGATGACTAAAGAACAACATGGCTGCTGACTATAAAAACACATTTCTCAATGGTATTTTACTATGCATTTTATGCTTCAGTGACATACGGTAACTTCTATCAACCCAAATGTCAATTGCTTAAATAATAGTACAGACCAGGAGCAGTTCAAATGTTTAAGAAATTGGGCAATTGGAAAATGGGGCAGTATGGATGGTGTAATGATTAGCATTACTGCCTCAAAGAACTGAGGTCATGGGTTTGATTCCCACCATGGCCCAACCTGTGTAGAGTTTGTATATTCTCCCTGTACTTGCGTGGAATTCCTCTGGGTACTCCGGTTTCCTCCCACAAAAATATACTGAAAGGTCAATTGGATCACAACACAAATTAACCCTAATATGAATGTGTGCTCGTGTACATGTGGCAGGGAATATAGATTGTAAGCTCCACTGGGGCAGGGACCGATGTGAATGGGCAAATAGTCTCTGTAAAGCGCTGCAAAATATGTGAGTGCTATATAAATAAGTGGTAGTAATAATAATAATAATAATAATAATAACAATAATATCCAAAAAAATTAAACATTATTCCCACAATGTGCACTGATAAGAACATGTAATTAAATATAGTTGTTACACCCCAGACATGTACTCTCTGTGAGATTGGCATCCCTGGGGTAGTCAGCATTGGTTATTACATGAAAGCACTGGTGCAGAGAGATAGATGAGGGCCACAAATGTTCTCCAATCTGTCCCTAGCAGTCATTATTGCACTGGTACTTAGTAAATACGTGTTTGTATACCCTTGTGATCCCATCCAGGGCATATGCAAGAACAGTTAACGATTTTCATCTAAACTCCTTTCCAGAAAGCATGTCTAGAAGTGTTATTTGTAGCCTGGCTAGTGGTTTCTAAAGTCAGATAATGGGTTGGATGTTCATAAAGGAAAATGCGGCCAACTGACTTTGCCAACATATTTCATATGTACTAAGCCTTGGACACCGGGGCTTTGGTCTGGAGGGTAATGCCAGCAAAAGCTGGCATTATTCTAAAAAAGACTATGGGCTTCTTTCAACATCCTCACTGAGTGAGATCCAATCATATCCCTCCCAGCATCCCACATGATCACAGCAGCACTCTGCTCATGTGGAGAGTTACTCCTGGGGCAAAAACATGGAAGAAAAGTGGATCCTCAGAGGGCTTGGATGAGTGGATGAAACTTGGATCCACCAGTGCTCTGACAGAGACAGCCCAGCATGGACACTGTTCTCAGCACAACACACAACTGCTACATATATCTCGGGAACACTCATAATTCACAGGTAAGAAGTTTCTCCCATCACCACACACTATGGTTGAATACCTTTGGATTTCATCACTAATCACCACAGCATGCACATTGGACTGAAATACCCTAAGGTCCTATGCCTGGCAAGGAAGCCAGTGTAACTGTTACACTGTTGCCCATGCAGCTTTTATTACCCCTATTGTAAAATTTTATAACAATGTCTTAATGTTCCAGAGTTTGAACAATAAGCCCTGTTTAAACTGTAAATGTTATGACTCAATTATATTAAACTTATTGAAATATGAAAGTTTTTATGTGTTAATAATCAACATTTTGTTGTTTTAACGAATTGCTTTTTATTCCCTTTGACCTTTCATACATGACAGATGTTTGGAAATAATTAGAAGACTGAATGAACGGAAGATTACTCTACCTTTTGACAGCATATAATATGAAATGTATTTATACCTGTATGTAACATATCTAAGGTTGTGTTCATTTAATGAACATTCTTGAAGAGACCTCATGAATGGAACAAACACAAATAGACTTTATTATAGAAGGAATCACCTTATTTTTCTGAGACAATTATATTTGTTGTAAGTAGAAAATAAAGGTACAGCAATGGGTACAACATATGTATCATTATATGCAAGTATGTTTCTAGCACAATAGTAGAGAAAAGTTGGACCAATACAAAAGTTTTCCCAAACCAAACATTATGGGCTTGTCACACAGACAACATAATCATAATATGGGAAGATTAACTTAAATTGTAAACACAATATATTAAAATAACAAAAAAAAAAGGATATTACACATGGAATAAGAATAGAGAGTGTAAATTTTTGGGAACTAACAATATTTGTAGAAAAGTAAATGTGAAAGACCAAGGGGTGTAAATCCCAGGGGCAATGGACACACCTGCCTCCAGGCTCCAATCCTTGAAGGGGCACAAACATGTACAGCAGCACCTGTGTGATTCACAGCGTCATACATGTGTGACTGCTGTTATTTCAATAGAGCATTGAGAAGCTCCCACCCAATGATGCTGCAGAGCTAACTGGCTCCATCCCAGTAACCCTGCTAACATGTGCATTATGGGATAGAAAGGCTTCGACCTGTACAGTTTAGCCTGCACTGCAGGAAACAATGGTGTGTGTGTGTGTGTGTGTGTGTGTGTGTGTGTGTATGTGTATATATATATATATATATATATATATATAAAGAGGAGGATTCTAAGCAACCAGTTGTGTTTATATTAAATATAATAAGAAGATAAATACCCAATGTATATAAAAATACATCCTGTATACAATTTATTATAACAACAGGAGCATTAAAAATACAAAAAAATGGATAAAAATACTCACATCTGACAAATATTTTTAAGAACACAGATAAAAATAGGCAAAAACATATTAATAAAAATGTATATAAAAAAAGAAGATATATGTATATCTTATCTTAAATAGAGGTCATCTAGGGTTATCCTAATGTGTTTCACCTCAACAGAATTCCTCAAGGGGTTCATTATTATTTATATGTTTTTGCCTATTTTAATCTATGTTCTTAAAAATATATATCAGATGTGAGTATTTTTATCCAATTTTCATATTTTTAATGCTCCTGTTAATATTATAAATTGTATACATATTTTTATATACATTAGGTATTTATATTTGTATTATATAAACACCCTTGGTCGCTTAGAATACCCCTCTTTTTCTATCCAAAAATTATTTTCAGAAACTTACCACCCCTGTATACATGGGGAAAAGCTGGCACCCATATAGATTGTGGAGTGTTTTTTTTTTACATAATATGTATGTGTGTGTGTGTGTGTGTGTGTGTGTGTGTGTGTGTGTGTGTGTGTGTGCCTGAATTTTTTTGCCAGATAAAATTTAGGCATTATTTTACTCTCAAGTGGTAGAATATTTTTCGTCACAGACATATATATATATATATATATATATATATATATATATATATGTCTAGAGAAGATAGAATATTGGGTGGCACAAATAGTGCATTAAAGATGACAATTTATTGACACATTATAAAACACATCAAAGATACAAGATGGATTCACCACTGCATGTTGCCTTGTTCAGCATCCATCCATAAGCCACGCCTCTACCAGTTCCATCATCAGAACTTCATCAGAGGGCTTCGCTTAACATTTCCCTGATAGCCTGTTTGCATTCTCCAATCAGTGTTATACATTAACAGGTTCAAGTAATTATTAATTAGTGAGTGAGATTTATCAACAACACATACATTTGCACAGACAAAGATTCTCAAATACTAATGAATATCATGCAGTCAGAATTTTAATGAAGATGGATCTGTATAATGGCACTGTATATACTTTCTGGAATGTGGTTGCGGAAAGAGTTATATAGGAAAAACTAAAGAGTCTTAAAACTGCGGCTATTAGAACATCTAAGAAATATAAAAGATAATATAGATAATCATAGTGTCCCACGGCACTTTAAACAGTGCCATAATAGTGATCCATCTTCATTAAAATTATTAGGTTTGGAACATATACCTGTGGATAAACGTGGTGGGGATAGAATAAATAGACTTAACAGACGAGTGACATTCTGGATCATTACTTTGATTACTTTATTTCCAGATGGATTAAATGAAGGTTATGAACTCACTCCTTTTTTGGTTTAACGAAGGGTGTACTTTGCTGCTTGTAACTGTTCATTTAATACAAATGTTTTATCAGTGTAATTTTAGGATAACTGCATGATATTCATTTGTGTTAGACAGTTTTTTTCTGTGCAAATGTATGTGTTGTTGATAAAGCTCACTCACTAATGAATGATTACTTGAACCTGTTAATGTATAACACTGATTGGAGAATGCAAACAGGCTTTCAGGATTTAAAAGCTCTAAAGGAAATGTTAAGCCATGCCCTGTGATGAAGTCCTGGGGATGAAACCGGTAGGGGCGTGGCTTATGGATGGATGCTGAACACGGCAACATGAAGTGGTGAATCCATCTTGTATCTTTGATTTTAAAACAAATTTATTAGCGGTGATTATACCGCCATCTTTGGTATGCTCACATTTTTAAACCTTTGTTTCATGATGTGTCAATAAATTGTCATCTTTTAATGCACTATTGGTGCCCCCATTATTCTATCTTCTCTAGACAAAATCTTTCCCCGTTGGGAGATGGGAGAACGGGGTGGACGACAGCTGATCTAAATGGCAGTGTGCAGCCAGATTGTCCGGAGACTTTTCATGTTTCAATTTGTATCTAACAATCTGGACTTGGACTTGTAGTTCCACAGACATTCTTCATTTAAACCCGGATTGCGCTCACACCTTCAATTTCATATATATATATATACTGTGTATATATATATATATATATATATATATATACACACACACACACACACACACAAACAATATGTTGGTGCAATAATATGTATGTAACAGTAAATTAATTTCAAAAGCAGTTCCTTCAGTGGATCAACCAATGTTCAGAGTGTTGAGGTTAATTCGAGTTCAGATGGTCAAACCCGAAGTTCCCTAAAAACATAAATCCCCTCACCAAAAATCACCCAAAACAAAAAAATCAAACATATATAGTACAAGATTTTCTTTTACTTCTTAAAATGTTAAATGACATACACATCATAAAACCAATAAATCCAAACACAAGTCTGTATACAAACAGTTGGAATAGATGCCACCATCACCTTTAGCTAAAGGTGTGAGCTCTGGGCGGAATTCACATATATCAGAACATGACAGGTATAGATTGGTGAACCCTACGCATTTCATTTACAAAGGACTTCATCAGGAGTATACACCTTAATTTTAAAAAAGGGGGGAAAGTGGGGGAAAGGAAGGAACATCATATTACTACCATTAATACTCAAAGTTTATATTTTTGAGTAGTTTTTAAATGATCACATACCGATTGAATATAACTTTTATTATATGGTCAGGCTGACTACTTGAATCAATCTTTAAAGACCATTCATCTATAATGGATAGGTCCTAATTATAAATCAATCAATGTGACAACATGTCAAATATCAAAGAAAAGGTGAATAGGCATAGCATAAAAAATTGTGGCACAATTGCTTTGTATTAATTTTTTTTTTTTAAGATGAAAATAGAAGATAGCATCCACCAAGGAATTACCCTAAAGATAAAGAAATGATAATATTAAATAATGGGTCAGTATATTAGGTGTTTTAAACCGTGGGATTTGCTATAAATTATAGTTACATACCAATACAGATATTAAACTTCCAATCTGTTGACAGAAATAGTTCACTGGTATACTGTATTAAATTCGCACTGATACACTATTGATAGGATTACAGTAATACAGAACCCTAAAACAAAAAAAGCCCCATATTTAATTCTAGAGGTTTTATAAATGATATATATATATATATATATTCATTATGGAGATAAGTGTTCGCTTCTCTGAATCTACCTCCTCTTTGCTACCTCTTTCAGTTGGAGTACCGCAAGGCTCAGTCTTGGGTCCTCTGCTTTTCTCTACTTTCATCGGGCTGCACCCACTCTGTGAAATGCCCTACCACGCACAATAAGACTCTCCTCTAATCTCCAAATCTTCAAGCGTTCCCTCGAAACTCACCTCTTTAGGCAAGCGTATCATATTCCTGAACCGCCCACATAACTTTCATAAACCTTCCTATCAAATTACATCCACTCTGTACAGTCCACACATATCCTCACATGTCTGTTCATTCTATGCAATAGATAGCACCTTTCCGTGTGTACATATGCCTATTTCCCTATAGATTGTAAGCTTGCTAGCAGGGCCTTCCTACCTCTATGACTGTTATCACCCAGTTTGTTATTGTTATTTTCAAATTGTAAAGCGCAACGGAATTTGCTGCGCTATATAAGAAACTGTTAATAAATAAATAATAAATAAATAAGTGCATCTTATTTTCCATTGGCAATATACAAACAATCAAACAACATGTCAGTATTAAATATTTAAAGCTTAGTAAAGTGTTTTCCTTTTTTACTCCAATATAATAGAATAAAGGGGCCTATTTATCACCATCCACATCCAGAAGGCAGGTGATAAAACTGCCCAAACTCACACTGAGGTAATTGATTACATTGCAGGGATGTATCAATTATTGTGTGCAGGGACAGAGTCTGTGGTCAAGCTCTGTCCCTGCGATGACACTCCGCAGCATCATTGGGGTATTTTTCGGAAAAAATACCCCAGTGTCCTGCGGCACATGTGCCACCCACGCCAACATCGCTGCTACCGCCACTGCCCAGTTGACCCCCTTGTTGTGAAAACCCCCGCGCACCGCAGACCCCCACCAGAAGATCAATATACTTACCAGTCCAGGGAGTCGGTCTAAGCTACTTCTGCTGGGCTGCCCGTTGCTGGATCCTGTGTGCTGCAGTGACCCTTGTGCTGTAAAGTGCGCTGCCGCTTTGCAGCATCACTTTACTGCACCGGGGTCACATTGAAGCACATAGGGGACCCGGCGCCCGGCAGCACTCACTGGAGCAGTAGACACCGGCTGCCTGGATAGGTGAGTATGTTTTTTGTTTTGTTTTTACTTTATTTTTTTTTACTTTTGTACACTGTGATGAGCTTGTGTATTCATCAGACACACATAACTGATCACTCTGCCGGGTCCCCACTCAGTTCTCTCTGCCAGGGTCTGAGAAAGCTGGGCAAATGCCTCATTGTCGCAGTGCTGCCCATTGATCTCACCAGCCTGAGTTGGTGAGATTATCACAGGGCACACTGTGTTATTTTTCACATTATTATTGTTTTAGTAAATTTGGCCACATCACATTTCCCAGTATGGGGAATGCAATGCGGCTTACCAAAAAAAGTGAATTAAAGGGTTTGGAGTAGATTTTCATGAAAACTGCTCCAAATGCCGTTTAATACATTCAGGTGATACTAAAATAATGTGAAAAGGGTGTAAAAACACAATTTTTCACATTATTTTAGTATCACCTGAATTTATTAAAGGGCATTTGGGGCAGTTTTCATGAAAATCTGCATAATAATAAATAGACCCTATAGATATACTAACAAAGGTGTGAATCACATACATCATCACTTAAATAATACAACAGTGAAAGAGGTGAACAAATTAGATCCAGGTACTTACAGGCTGCAGATGAAACATGTACACAGGTCACAAGTCTGAATAGAATGACTGATGTGTTACCTGTCTGGGTATTTAAGTGAAAAAGATGATGCTACTAACATGTGCAGTAAACAATGGAATGCAGCTGGTAAACAAATATAAGATGTTCATCCAACATCTAACAGAGATACGTGCAAAAGGATAGATGTTTAGACCTGCGCTAACCATAGAACCATGTGAACAGATAATTTCACCAATGTGGGAGCAAACAACCAAGGTGAATCATAAACCAATAATAATGGGAATGAAAATACTGAGCTTTATAAATATACGAGGTCATCCAACTTCAGCATAAACTTTTTCCTCATAAATGGTGTAAGTGGGAGTTTCCTTAATGCACCTGTAACAACATAAGTGCTCCCCTCCTGGAAGCTTATTCAGCAATGGAGGGATAAGCACAAGGAAGAACGTAATAGTGCAGCCCGTCATCACAAAAGGCATATACATTTTATAAAATATACTCACAAACAAATAATTAAAAAAGCATGTAAACATCCAAAAGGCAAAACAGCAACACTCAGGATCTCACGGAATCCACAGATGTCAGCAAAGTAGTGGTGGGTATAGGTAGGTCCGGAATCTACCAAAGCCCCTACGCGTCTATCACCAGTGTTCAGCAGCTGTTCTGATGGAATGTTCAAAGGTAACACATGAACGCATTTTTGGATCACTGCGGATGCTTCATCAGATGTGTGCTCCAGTGTCCTTTTGCTGTCCTTATAAAAGCCCTTAATTGAGCTATCATCGGGTACACTGGTGAGCTCCGATCACGTGGTAAAGAAGTCGTCACTTGCGTTCCACGCATGCGTTCCACCGATGATAATTCCTGTTCCGCTTTCACCATCAATGCAGAACTTGTCAAATGTGGCAGTCAGAGCTCAGCCTTGCGCTTCTTAGATATAAAATATGCGTTCCACAGAGTCCGGAACTGGTGTCCATTTAAAAGGAATAAAACACTAAAAAAGCAGATATTAAGAAAGAGGTGAAGTGGCACATAATAAAAATAGCCATCACCCATTTCTATACAAAAAATAGAAGAATAAACAAATGAAAAAACCCTAGTTAAAAATCACTTTAATTCAAATTTACTGTTTAGACCTTTAGGCATTAAAGTTTTTAACTGATAAATCCATCTCGTTTGGTCCAAACGTCTAGTTATATTTTTCGTAATATTTGTTCATTACCATAAAAACTAACAATGTAGCATTCCTTTTTTATTGTGGACTTTTTTAAAATTGGCTGACACAGTATGTGTTTTGAGTCCCTTTCTAATATTATAGATATGTTCGGCAAGATGCACTTTAAGTGCTCTCGTTGTCTTCCTAACATATCTCAGTTCACAGCTACATTCCAAAACATAAATTATATTTCTAGAGTTACATGTAATAACCTGATCAATAATAATAAAAAAAATATTCCCATTATTATTGGTTTATGATTCACCTTGGTTGTTTGCTCCCACATTGGTGAAATTATCTGTTCACATGGTTCTATGGTTAGCGCAGGTCTAAACATCTATCCTTTTGCACGTATCTCTGTTAGATGTTGGATGAACATCTTATATTTGTTTACCAGCTGCATTCCATTGTTTACTGCGCATGTTAGTAGCATCATCTATTTCACTATTGTCTTTTTTAATCGTTTTTTTTTATGCTACATTGTGCTGCAGACATGTTTGCCTTTAGAGAAACTCGAAAAGACCCCATTTCATCTACTTTTTTAAGAACTAATGATATCAATAATGTATGTGATGAAGATCTTGTCACCATTTTTAAGAAAGTAGAGGTGTTAGTGTTAAAGGAAAATAGGGTATGGTGGGAATTGGTCACATTAGAAAGATACCATGCTGACTAAATTGTACCAAAAGGGTTAACAATTAATAAACCACCATCCTTTTACTACTGAGAATGATAGCTTTAGAAAGGAATGGGATTCTATCCTTAAGGTCTGCTCCCTTAATCTGAGTGATTTAATCATCAGAGAGAGGAGAACATTGATCTCAAAACTAAATGATGAAATTAATGTATTACATACTTTAGTGAACCCGTATAAAAATCTTGAGAATTTTAGAGCTCTCGAAAAGGAACTTTTGAAGAAAATTAATATAGAAATGAGGGATAAGAAACATAAACAATATCTGCGGGATACAGGTATTACGACTGTAGACACAAAAATAAATTCTTTGGAAACACCAGTCAGAAAATTTGACCAGGTATCGAACAAAACTCCTACTTGGAGGAAAAATAATTCCAAGCATATGAAGAACTTTAATAGGGTTGATAATTATAATTATAGGTATGATGAAGAGTCTTTTAAAGTACCTAATAGATGGCCCACAAGATGGAGAAATATTGATAACAGATATAACCATACTTCAGTTTATGAGAGCCATCCCAGGCAGGATAGATGGCAGGACCCTTCCGCTAGAACACCTGGTAGGCTCCCTGTTTCAAATAGATTCTCACCACTTTATCAAATTAGTGATGGGGATAATGGGAGTCCTTACACTTCCCACTCACCACGTTTAAACTGGGATCCAAGAACACCCAGACGACACAGGTTTTATAACCTCATAAAAAACAGTAAGAGGTAATAGGGTGGGAGTGAAAAGTAGATTATTGAGACAACAAAAAAATATAAAAAAAACACTTGCTGGGACTGAAACAAAAACAAAAGTAGCGGAAGTAAAAATCTTTAATTTGAGTAAGGGGACCCTTAATATAGAGGAGGAGAAAGTACTTAAGAAGGTATTAAAATTTGCCCCTTCACATCAGCTGAATCCATTTGATGTGTTTTTGGATGTTTAGAAATTTATCAGAAAAGTTACGGTAAAATGTTTTTTTATGAATAAAGAAAATTATGGTACTGGGGAGAATTTCCCTGAAACAGCTTCTACATTTAGAGCACCATCCACTTTCTATCCAACTCAATGCAGAGGCAGTTATGCAGATTGTTTTAACAAAGTAGTATGTAGTGACATTGAAAATATTTTTGATAAAAAACCAATAAACTAACATCTTAACCTCACAAATAAAGAGTTTAAAGCTAATAAATCCCTGAAAGAGGATTCAGAGCTGGTATTAAAACCAGCAGATAAGGGGGATGGGGTTGTCCTGATGGACAGAGACAAATATATTGAAGAGATCCTTAGCCAATTAAATGATGGTATTACATATAAAAAAAATTAAAACGGACGCCACCATTAGAATTCAAAAAGCTCTATTGGATCTTACTAAATCTGCTTTGGATAATAGAGTAATAACTCAAAGGGAATTCAAATTTATTAATATCATAAATCATACTATCCCCACCATCTATAGCCTCCCCAAAGTCCACAAAGACTGTAATAACTGTCAAAGTCAGAAAAATATCATGATGCACACTGCCATATTTGCACCTCATACAGGTCCGCGCTGCGCATGCGTGCGCTCTCCCGTGCGTGCGCATACTCGCTGTTGCGGGCACCCGCGGGCGCGCAGTATGTGCATTTACGGTAGAGTTCATGTGTTCGTAGCGTGCGACTCAATCGTTACATATTTTCACTATATAATGTATATTGTAGATTATGGTCCCTTTGATAGAATCTGAAAGTTTAGTTAATGTAGCATGTTCATGGACAGAGAAATCCCTCTTTGTTTGATACGAAGGGTCAGACAGGAGTAATACAGTGGTGTTTAGTATCCATCGGAAGAATATTTAATTAGCAGTATTCCGGTGTTGGTTTGAAGCGGATTAATCGCTCGTGCGAATAGTTATGGACATAAGAAGGTTATGTCCATTTACTATTATTTGCACTTACTTATTCATGCGGCGGGAAACCCAGTTTCCCACCCACCTGAGCAGTTGGAAATCGTCACAGCCCACCTGTATGAATCAACCTATGACCTTTTGTTATAATGCGAGAAGAAATTCCTGTGTCCAATGAACAATGAGATTGTAGGGACCATTGAATTGTATTGTGTGTGGGGCATAAATAGACAAGCTGATCACATCCAGCTCACTCTTCAACGGTTCTCATTGCTGAAAATCGGGAGCTGGATGTCCAGAGGCGCATGCGATCGTTCCCCTTGTGCGTAAGTTTTCTCCGCAATCATATTGTCTTTCTTGTTATTATGGGCCATATCTCTCTCTCTCTCTTCTCTTTCTCTCGTATTCTCTTAAACGTAATAGTATTGTATTGTATTTCATGTGTAGTTACCTGGTTAGTTAGTCTATGTTATATTGTAGTGTGTGACTTGTATTGTATTATTCTTTTTGCAAATATAACATTCATATAAGGCGTTAGACCCTAAGCACGGTATCTGTGTATTTCTTATAGTGTTAAGTATTCACAGAGCGTCGGTGACGCTCAAACAGCTTTTAAGTTAATAAGGTTACACTGTGTTGCATCTACACCCTATCTCTACACTAAGGTTTTACAGCATATTACATTGTTTATGGTTTAGATATAAAGGTTTAACATTGTGAGCGTCTGCGCCGCTGGTGATCTCCTCGTGGTCCCAAGCGTCCGCCATGCTATAGCGAACCATTACGTTAGTCAGCAGCCAATAGTGTGCCTGCCTGTGATCTCTTGGCCGTGAGCGAACGTGACGCTTGAGCGTCTCAACCTCGGCTAAGCGATTGCTACGCAATGTGCGTACCCTTACGGTACTCCATACGTCAATAGCGTACAGTGTTCTTAGGCCTCTTAAAGGGTTTTAAATAAGATAAATATTTAGCTTTATCAATTGGCGGCTCGTCCTGTCCTTCACATATCTCTGCTAGGTAATTTCAGCAGACATTATCCAGCAGCAAAGGGCGGGAGGTCATATTCCTCGTAGTGCTGTTTGGATAAGCGTCTGCTTCGCTTAGTAAAGGGTGCTGAAGGAATCCGGAACCGGAGGTAAGAACAACACGCTAGTGTCTTTTAAAACTGTTTATTTCTGTCTTGCGTACACACGCACATATCTGCATTTCTTTTTCATTCATGTATTTTCATATCACTCTCCTGTTTGCCATTTTATAATTGATAAAACGTGCTAAGAGAGATTTGTCGCTATTTCATAGTTAAAGTGTAAATGTAATATATAAAGGGATAAAGTGTAAAACCCACACGCAACTCTACCTAAGGTATAAGGAGAGATTGGTGTGTTGCGCGGTAGACGATCGAGGATCATCTACATTGATAAAACGTGTTAGTTGTGTTACGGTGGATATTTGCTTTGCGTACACGTGTCTCTAACAAAGGGTGAGACTCGCGTACGCAACTCAAAGGCCGACGCACGCAGCGTAAATTACGCAACGGAGCGTCCGGGTACGCCCACGTAACTCAAAATCACACGATAGTGTTATTGCAACAGGCAGAAAGGTGGCAACGTGGTAAGTAGCGTAAGTCTATTTTAGTGTCCGAAATTTAGATTAACAGATCCTTCTCCAAATTCACAACACATCTGGTCTAAAGAAAATTTCTGCGCAGAAATAGAAATAGAAACAAAAGTGTACATGTGGTGAGTGAGTGTTTGTATATATAAGTTTATACAATTTTCCAGGTTGAACCACAAGAAGTCGAGTTCTCGCAGAGGTACATACATGTAAGTGACGTGCATGGTGGCTAGGGAGGCATCTCTGGTTAAACATAAAATTTGAGCAGTAGAGTATAGTAGACCAGGAGGTCATACTACAGACCAGGAGGTCCAGGTACAGCAGACTAAGAAGTCTGCCATAAATAAGAGAAAAGGGCACAACCCAGGGGGTTGGTGCAAAACCCATATAGGCCAATAAAGCTCTGGCTGAAGGAATTCGCAGCCGAAATTTTCGATTCCACTGGTCGCTCAGCACATAAGATTAGTTGCTTATGTGCTGAACGATTGTACCGCACGTAATTGTGTACATTAGTTAATCTGACCAGTACCATTTGTGTACGAACCCGGTCATAAAACTATTTGTACACTCTGATGTGATTTGTGTAATTTTTTATTTTCTGAAGGGAAGTTCGCTGGTCACTCAGGAATTGTCCAACAACCAATAGTTACTGGAAAGAGTAAGTGTTCTGCGGATATCCCTCGCATGTTCCAGTAAATAGAGGTTCATAGGGGCCCTGGGTCGAGTACGCCAGCGCTAAGGCAGTGTGTGGGTCGTATTGGTCGGCGTGGGCGAGTGAGTGGGGTACTCGGTAAACCGCCACCGTCAGCCTATCGTGAACATTTTGGTTTTTGTAAGGGTTCGCTGAAGACCCTGATTGAAGGTCAGAGGTGGTGAAAGCAACGCCTGCAAGTTATGGGGGCCAATTGTTCAGGAAGGGGGCGATCAACCTCGGTTCGGGTTGATTCAGTAAACCGACCAGTCGGGTCGGCAAGGTACGTAATGTGTGAAAAATATGGTTCACATACAGAGGTTTTATGTGATGAATGGGAGAGAATGACAGTGCATGACGGGGAGAAATTCCCAAGAGTAGGTAGCTTTAGCCCAGAAGTGTTGCAAAATTTAAGGAGGAGGATATGTCTCATTAAATCAACAAAGAGACGAATCCAACATTATGATTATTTGCAGTTATGGCAACAGGAGGGTGAAATACAGAGAGGATTGGCTCTGGCGGCGGGATCTAATCCTATCAAGAAATTGATAGCGACGGCCCCGCCGCCACCATACATATCAGGAGAGAAATTGGTTGCGGAGAATGACGCATTAGGGTGTAACAAACAAACACTTAGCAACTGTGTAAATGTTAATAAGTTAACAAATGCAAGTATTAACCCGTGCAAGTTGTACCCTGTTTTGAACTTTCCCCAGGAGTGTGATCAAGAGGACGAATCGGCAACAATATCGGCGCTCTCTCTAGCAGCCACCATAGCAGAGACAACAGTAGGCACGGCTCCACCCACGAGATTAGTAACAAAAGCCCCTAGCGGAGGGATAGGTGAGGTCATATCTACAGGTAAGTACGGCACCATACACTACGCTGAAACCATTTCACCACAGGCTGTAGAACCTACACAGAGTGATGTTAGTAGACTTAATCCTGTTAGGGTAATAGCAGTGCCAAATGGGAAAACTGACACGACAGGAATCACACCTGTTAGGAACATTGCCATGTACAGCCCATTTTCCCGAATGGAATTAAGAACCATAGTGTCTGAATTCCCTGATCCTAGAAAAGATTTAGTTGCTAGCCAGAAATACATCAGAGACCTAGGGAACACTTTAGAGCCCAATAACAAAGACTGGCAGGTATTGCTGAGGGCATGTTTACCCTCCAATGTCGATGCAGCTCAATTTTTAGTTGACTGTGGATTAGATCAGGATGTACCTCTTACAGATGTGTACAACAAAGATAACGTAAAAAGAATAAGTTTACAGTTAAAGGAGTATTTTCCAGCGGTAGTTAAGTGGAACAAGATTTTCTCCATTAGACAGAAAGAGACAGAAACTGCTGCAGAATATTTTCACAGGGCATTACTAGAAATGGCAAAATACAAAGGTATAGAGGACATTAAAACAAACATAAACCATCGAGAAGTAGCAGTATCTGTACTAATGGATGGTTTAAAAGAGACATTAAAGACAAGGGTACAGACCACGCAACCATGTTGGCGAGGTCTGTCGGTGGCTACTTTGAGAGAGGCTGCTATTGATCACGACCGGAATATCACCCGACACAGGGAGTCACAAAGTGATAAGTTAATGGCCGTAAGTATACAGGCCCTGACCACAAGGCAGCCTTTGTATAAATCACCAAACCCTGTGGGTAAGTCAAATGTGGTAACTTGTTTTTCATGTCATAGACAGGGACACATGGCACGAGACTGTAGAGTGAAAAATTCACAAAACTCATATCAACCCCCTAGACAACGACACGACACACGACATTGGGAGCAGGGTCCGCAGAAACGGAGTTATGAGCCACATGCAGGGGAAACAAAAAGATACCCCCCGAACAGAGACTGGCAAGCCTCTGGCAGTTCCCATTTGACCCCTTCACAAGTAGTTGCTGCCAGCGGGATTCAGGGAGGTCACCATACCCAATAGGGGTGTGGCCATACCTGGAATCTGCAGCCAGTAAAATTGATTGCAAATCTTGGAAGTGAACCCGAAATTGCAATCAATGTAGCTGGTAAATCATTAAACTTTCTTGTAGATACAGGGGCGGCCAAATCAGTGATAAATTCAACAGTGGGCATGAGAACCACTGGTAAGACAATTCCAGCCATGGGAGTAACGGGAGTAGTCCAGCACTACCCTGTTAGCAAACCAGCCGAGATTACAGTAGGGCCTTTACATACCAAGCATTCCTTTTTGCTGGCTGCATCGGCACCGACTAATCTCCTGGGAAGAGACTTATTGTGTAAAATGGGGTGCGTCATCTATTGTACTCCTGAAGGTGTATTCTTGGACATACCTGAGAATCACGCTCAGGAAGTGCAAGACATGTTAGACTCCCCATCAAAATTAATGTCACATACCATTATGACAAATAGGACTCCACCCCAAGTAGAAGAAATGACATCCCAGATACCAGAGTCACTTTGGACTAAAGACGGACAAGACACTGGATTGATGGCAAACGTAGCTCCAGTAGTTGTACAAGTAAAAGATGGTAGGATAGCTCCAAAAATCCCACAGTACCCTCTGAAGCCAGAGGTGGAGTTAGGAGTTTACCCAGTAATAGAGCGCTTGCTACAACAGGGCATTCTGGTAAGAACGTCCAGCACTGCCAATAGTCCCATCTTCCCTGTGAAAAAGAGTGGGGGGAGGGGTTACCGGCTAGTGCAGGATCTAAGGGGGATTAACAAAATAGTTGAGAGTCAGTTCCCCGTAGTGCCAAATCCAGCTGTCATCCTTATGCAAATCCCTCCCACTGCGAAATTTTTCACTGTTATTGACCTCTGCTCCGCTTTCTT
Source organism: Pseudophryne corroboree (assembly GCF_028390025.1). Classification (NCBI taxonomy): domain Eukaryota; kingdom Metazoa; phylum Chordata; class Amphibia; order Anura; family Myobatrachidae; genus Pseudophryne; species Pseudophryne corroboree. Next base: position 114,717 of record NW_026967885.1, on the reverse strand, counting down.
TTCGGTACCCCTGCACCCTGACAGCCAATATTTGTTTGCATTCACATACAGAGGAGTCCAATACACATGGACTCGATTACCACAAGGTTTCATAGGCAGTCCAAGTATATTTTCCCAGGCTTTGCATGATTGTTTACAGTCTTTCCAACCAGAGAGTGGATCAGTATTAATACAGTACGTGGATGATCTACTACTGTGTTCTGATTCATTGGAAACATCCCTGAAGGATACAAAACAGCTCCTGTTTCATCTTTCAGACACAGGACACAAGGTTTCCAAAGACAAGTTGCAATTATGCCAAACTAAGGTAAAATATTTGGGACACTGTCTAACACAAGGACTGAGACACCTGACCACTGATAGAATTCAAGCAATTAGAGACATGACTCTGCCACAAACCCACCAACAGATCAGAACATTTTTAGGAATGTGTGGGTATTGCCGTAACTGGATCCCAGGGTTTTCCATTCTAGCGTTACCTTTGCAGGAGATGGTCTCCTCAAACAAACCTGATCGGATTTCGCATACAGACGAGTCCGAGATGGCATTTGAGAGACTTAAACAGTGCCTAACGCAGGCACCAGCATTAGGTATGCGAGACTATGGGAAACCCTTTGAGCTGTACGGAACAGAAAGTGCTGGTTGCGCGGCAGGCGTCTTAACCCAAAAGCACGGTGATGCCAACAGGCCAGTAGCATACTACAGCGCTCAGCTAGACACGGTAGCGCGATCCCTCCCCACATGCTTGCGAAGCGTTGCTGCGATAGCATTGCTAGTAACGAAAAGCGAAGATGTAGTGCTAGGTCACAACCTCACAATTCATACACCACATGCAGTGTCAGCCTTGCTAAATTCTGCCCAAACCAGGCACGTCTCATCAGCGCGGTTTACAAGATGGGAATTGGCACTAATGGCCCCCGTAAACATCACCATAAGGAGATGCAGTGCATTAAATCCTGCAACATATCTCCCAGGTGTGCCTGAACAGGCACAAAGGGTGGAGGATGAGAGTGGTGGGGAAGGAGAATTTAATACAAAGGAGGACACACATGATTGTATGGAATATTTGACCCAAAATTTTACCGCAAGGCCTGACATCAGTGACAACCCACTGGAAGATGTAGATCTAACTTTCTACACGGACGGTAGTTGTCACAGACAGTCAGACTCGGGAGACTTGTGTACTGGATACGCAGTCGTAGATGACCAAGGCACCATAGAAGCGGAACCGCTAGGCCCACCTCACTCTGCCCAGGTTGCTGAACTGGTCGCCCTAACCAGAGCATGTGAATTGGCTAAGGGCAAATCAGCCAATATCTACACCGATTCTAGATACGCATTCGGGGTAGTCCATGATTTCGGAGCCCTATGGCGCCTCAGAAATTTCATGACGGCAGCTGGTACACCGGTAGCGCATGCAGCTCACATCAAAAGGCTTCTAACAGCGATACAGGAACCCGACAGAGTGGCTGTTATCAAGTGTAAAGCACACACATATAGCCAAGACCCAGTATCACTTGGTAACAGCCGAGCAGACGAAGCAGCTAAGTTAGCAGCTGGGACCCCCAGACAGACAGACACCACACAACTGATGGTATTTAATACCATCAACACACAGAAGTTGTGTGAAATGCAAAATTTGTGTTCCACACAGGAAAAGGCAGTCTGGAAGGCAAAGGGATATGGCCAGGAGTCCTCAGGACTCTGGACGGATGGACAAGGTAAACCGGTGGCCCCCAGAGCATATCTCCCATGTTTAGCTGAGGCAGCTCACGGGCTGACTCATCTGGGCAAGGAAGGAATGTGCAAGTTGGTAAGAGCATATTGGTGCGCCCCAGGATTTTCATCTCATGCAAGTAAGAGAGCAATGTCATGCCTTACATGTCTGAGAAAGAATATCGGAAAGGCAATACCAACAGAACCATCTCATATCCCACCTACAGGCGGTCCTTTTCAGGTAATACAGATTGACTTTATTCAATTACCCCCTTGTCGAAATTTGAAATATGTACTTGTTTGTATAGATGTATTCTCAAATTGGGTCGAAGCATTTCCTGCGGCCACAAATACCGCCATGTTTACTGCTAAGAAAATTGTGCAGGAATTTGTATGTAGATATGGTATCCCTAGAATAATTGAAAGTGATAGGGGTACCCATTTTACAGGTGATGTCTTTCAAGGAATGTGTAAGTTGATGGGAATTGATAGCAAGCTGCACACTCCATACCGTCCACAAGCGAGTGCGAAGGTGGAAAGAGTGAACAGCACTATTAAAAATAAACTGAGCAAAGTTATGGCAGAAACAGGATTGACATGGCCAGAAGCTCTACCCATTGTACTGTACAGCATCAGAACCACTCCCAGGTCCCCTCTTAATCTGTCTCCCTTTGAAATCTTGTTTGGTCGACAACCGCATGTTATGATTAACCCTCAGGATGATTTGAAGTGTAACAATGAAGTGACTGTAAAGTACTTGATTAACATGAGTAAACAGCTAAGGAATCAAAATGATAATTTGAAGTTGGTGATTCCTGATTTACCAGATAGTAATTGTCATGACATTGAACCTGGGGATTATGTAATGATACGGAATTTTCTACGCTCAGGTTGCCTTATTGACAGATGGGAAGGACCATACCAAGTCTTATTGACTAGCACTACAGCATTGAAAGTTGCCGAGAGAGAGACTTGGGTTCATTCGTCCCATTGTAAGAAGGTTGCTGATCCAGAGAGGTCCCGTGATAAGGAACAGACGGTAGAGGAAGTTGTATCACTGGAGTGTCTGTTCCAGGAGGACTGAGGCGGCACCTGAGCATTGAGAATCACAAGATCAAAAGCAGTTGTCGATTCCCTGTTCCCTTTTATTGTTTTTCTCCACTTCCCATCCCCCCTCCCTCAAATTATTTTTCCCCCTTCTCATTCTTCTTCGTTTCCTCCTATAAGATGGACTTGCCCCAAGAGACTGTGATCCGGATTTTCCTGTTGACCATGATGTTGACCAGAGCAGTCTGTTCCGGCGAGAGTACCATGGAGGTCGAGAGAGGTTCTGGAATGGGTTCTGATGACAGAGATGGAGGCGTAGTTTTCCGAGAACAACATAATCAACAAGCAAAGGCGAGTATCAGAAAACGATCCGATAGCATTGACCATAGAAGGAATTGTGAAGGATTGTTAGCTGAAGAAAACTGTATCTGTAGGCTCTGTGACAATGTAGTTGAGGATGGATGCATCAAGAAATGCCAATCCAGTTTTAATATCCACATGGACCGGCATCCCTTGAGTGACTATCACTAGTTAGTGGGTAGTGTGCTAAATCAAACAGATTGTTGGGTATGCTCTCAAGTACCTCAAGGTCATAGCAAATCAGGACTAGTACCATTTCCTTTAACGATAGGGGAGGTACTTGAGCTAAGTGGTGGGAGGCCGGTGGACAGGAGGTTTAATATCTCCAGTCCTCCTAGTTTGAAGCTCCACCAATATCATGTGGATAGATCCCTCATATGTTTTAACATTTCCAATCCCCGAAAGCCGGGAAATTGGGAAGTGTCATGGAGTAACCAAACCATGACCTTTTCATATAGAGCAGATAGAATGCCGACAGATACAGAGCTTATACGCCACATAGCCAGTAGAGGAAAATCTTACCGATATAGGTATACCCTAGGAAATAGGATTACGAGAGTTGGAGAGGTATCACCAGGATACTGTGCACATATCGTACAAGCTGATACGTGTACTAGACAGATGGGAGAATTAGGGTTAGGAGATTTCACATGGAAGATGTGTAATATGGTTATGTCCTACTCCGTCCCATATGTTCTCCCCGATGATGCATATTTCATATGCGGGAGGAAGGCGTATAAGTGGCTTGCGCCAAACTCTGAAGGATTGTGTTATATTGGAAAAGTATTGCCTGAAGTAATAACTGTATCACATGCCAAAATGAAAGATATACACCATGTTGCCCAAGCTCCTTATACTCACACCCATTACGAGCACGTAGTTAAACGGCACCTGATAGAAAGAACAGGCCATCCGGCCTCTGACATGATCCATGAATCTACCGGGATTCAGTTTCTAATCGCGTTAGACATCACTCGCACCGCCAGAGGAGTGTTGAATTATAAATACATATCTGCGCTCGCAAATTTGTTAGACAATATCACAGAAATGTATGATGACACGTTTAGGTATACTGGAAGAGAACTTCAAGCTTATAAAACAGAACTGGTTCAGCATAGAATGATTCTCAATTATCTCACGGCAGTGACAGGTGGATATTGTGTCACACTGGCAACGCAGTACGGCGTGAAATGTTGCACATATATTACAAATAGTACCGAGGACCCGGTCGAGGTCATAGACCAAAAGATGGAGGATATTCTCCAACTGAAGTGGGAATTTCGCAGGAGACACAATCTCACTCTTGCTGCTGTAGGTAATGAGCTGACTGGTTGGGTGTCATGGTTGAACCCGCAAAATTGGTTCTCTGGTTTAGGAGAATGGGCTCAAGGAGTCATAATGGATGTTGGGAAGTTTCTCCTATGTATCTTAGGTGTTATCATAACGATTGGCTTGATATTTAGATGCGGTCAGGCTTTAACGAAGTGTAAACGAAGTACCAGGGTGATGAGTTTAAGGAGTGAGGAAATTGTAATTCCAATGGATTTGATTTATGACCCAAATGTAGAAACAATGATGTGATGAAAATGCGATTTCTACGGTCCGTTTCTTTCACCTGTTTTTCCGTTTTCTCCAAGGTAAAAAGACCCACTTGGACGAGGAATTTGATGATCCTGTATACAGACAACTGATGGATTAAAGAAGAAGTTTTGACAACCTTATACACAGATATTTGATGAACTTTGCCATAGACCCCCAGTTTCCCTAGAAATTTTAAAATTACGCTAGCCCAACACTTTTGTAAGTCTATGGACATTGACAAAGCTTTTTGCCCACACGCCTTTTGGCAAAAGCACAAAGAAGACTGCATTCAACAGACACCGAACAAGACTTCAACCGACAAATGTTCATTTACCTGACATAGAATACCACTGCATTTACCGTAATTATGTCTTTTCTTCATCTCTACAACCTTCAGGTAATTACACACATAGTCGATAGGGAATACAGGCACAGATATCAGCAATCACATATTCCCCCATTCATGTATCATCAACTAAAATGTGCTCCCCATTTTGTTACAACCACAGCCGAAAAGAGCTCGGTAAAGTTTGACAGCCCATCCACAGACCCGTACCACGGGATAAGAAGGAATTCAAATGTATACTTCGCAATGCCTCGAAGCTTGATTTAAAACACGTACGGCACGATGATACATGACCCCCAAACACGGATTCATACACACATGCTTCTGCTATCTCACTAGGTCATACCCTTTTCCTACCTTCTCCTCTCCTCCCCTACCCAACCATGTAAATGTATTAACCCCTGACATATATTTTTCTCTTTTTGAAATGTTTTAGGAAGTGGCAGTTATTGTTGACTGCCAAAGGGTGGACTGTCAAAGTCAGAAAAAATATCACGATGCACACTGCCATATTTGCACCTCATACAGGTCCGCGCTGCGCATGCGTGCGCTCTCCCGTGCGTGCGCATACTCGCTGTTGCGGGCACCAGCGGGCGCGCAGTATGTGCATTTACGGTAGAGTTCATGTGTTCGTAGCGTGCGACTCAATCGTTACATATTTTCACTATATAATGTATTTTGTAGATTATGGTCCCTTTGATAGAATCTGAAAGTTTAGTTAATGTAGCATGTTCATGGACAGAGAAATCCCTCTTTGTTTGATACGAAGGGTCAGACAGGAGTAATACAGTGGTGTTTAGTATCCATCGGAAGAATATTTAATTAGCAGTATTCCGGTGTTGGTTTGAAGCGGATTAATCGCTCGTGCGAATAGTTATGGACATAAGAAGGTTATGTCCATTTACTATTATTTGCACTTACTTATTCATGCGGCGGGAAACCCAGTTTCCCACCCACCTGAGCAGTTGGAAATCGTCACAGCCCACCTGTATGAATCAACCTATGACCTTTTGTTATAATGCGAGGAGAAATTCCTGTGTCCAATGAACAATGAGATTGTAGGGACCATTGAATTGTATTGTGTGTGGGGCATAAATAGACAAGCTGATCACATCCAGCTCACTCTTCAACGGTTCTCATTGCTGAAAATCGGGAGCTGGATGTCCAGAGGCGCATGCGATCGTTCCCCTTGTGCGTAAGTTTTCTCCGCAATCATATTGTCTTTCTTGTTATTATGGGCCATATCTCTCTCTCTCTCTCTTCTCTTTCTCTCGTATTCTCTTAAACGTAATAGTATTGTATTGTATTTCATGTGTAGTTACCTGGTTAGTTAGTCTATGTTATATTGTAGTGTGTGACTTGTATTGTATTATTCTTTTTGCAAATATAACATTCATATAAGGCGTTAGACCCTAAGCACGGTATCTGTGTATTTCTTATAGTGTTAAGTATTCACAGAGCGTCGGTGACGCTCAAACAGCTTTTAAGTTAATAAGGTTACACTGTGTTGCATCTACACCCTATCTCTACACTAAGGTTTTACAGCATATTACATTGTTTATGGTTTAGATATAAAGGTTTAACATTGTGAGCGTCTGCGCCGCTGGTGATCTCCTCGTGGTCCCAAGCGTCCGCCACGCTATAGCGAACCATTACGTTAGTCAGCAGTCAATAGTGTGCCTGCCTGTGATCTCTTGGCCGTGAGCGAACGTGACGCTTGAGCGTCTCGACCTCGGCTAAGCGATTGCTACGCAAAGTGCGTACCCTTACGGTACTCCATACGTCAATAGCGTACAGTGTTCTTAGGCCTCTTAAAGGGTTTTAAATAAGATAAATATTTAGCTTTATCATAACCATCCAGGGAGGCTCATAATATCAGGCTGTAATAGCTTAACCTCCAACCTTTCTGCCTATATCGATTTTTTCCTTCAGCCCCTTGTATGTTCCACAAAAGCATACCTAAAAGACACTGGCGATGTGTTAAGGAAATTAAGTGATCTTGAGTGCAAACCCAACTTGTTTTTGTGTAGTGCTGATGTCAGTACACTGACACAGGTGTGGGGATTGTCTTATGTGCCGTACGGTTAAAAGTAGCACTACTAAATTCAAAGAATTCACTGTGAATACAAAACTTTTATTATTAATCAGTTTATTACGTGTAACTCTAGAAATATAATTTATGTTTTGGAATGTAGCTGTGGACTGAGATGTGTTGGGAAGACAACGAGAGCCCTTAAAGTGCATCTTGCCGAACATATCTATAATATTAGAAAGGGACTTGAAACACAAACTGTGCCAGCCCATTTTAAAAAAAAGTCCACAATAAAAAGTAATGCTACATTGTTAGTTGTTACGGTATTGAACAAATATTACCAAAAAATAGAACTAAAGATTTGGACCAAAGGCTATCAAAAGCCGAAATGAGGTGGATTTATCAGTTGAAAACTTTAATGCCTAAAGGTCTAACCAGTGAATTTGAATTAAAGTGCTTTTCAAACTAGGGTTTTTTAAATTTATTTATTCTTCTATTTTTTGTATAGAAATGGGTGATGGCTATTTTTATAGTTATGTGCCACTTCACCTCTTTCTTAATATCTGCTTTTTTAGTGTTATATTTCTTTTAAATGGACACCAGTTCGGGACTCTGGGGAACACATATTTTATATGTAAGAAGCGCAAGGCTGAGCTCTGACTGCCACATTTGACAAGTTCTGCATTGATAGTGAAAGCGGAACAGGAAGTATCATCGGTGGAACGCATGCATGGAACGCAAGTGACGACTTCCGTACAACGTGATCGGAGCTCACCGGTATACCTGATGATAGCTCAATTAAGGGCTTTTATAAGGACGGCAAAAGGACACTGGAGCACACATCTGATGAAGCATCCGCAGTGATCCAAAAATGAGTTCATGTGTTACCTTTGAACATTCCTTCAGGACACCTGCTGAACACTGGTGATAGACGCGGAGGGGCTTTGGTAGATTAAGGACCTACCTATACCCACCACTGCTTTGCTGACATCTGTGGATTCTGTGAGATCCTGAGTGTTGCTGTTTTGCCTTTTGGATGTTTACATGCTTTTTTAATTATATGTTTGTGAGTGTATTTTATAAAATGTATATGCCTTTTGTGATGACTGGCTGCACTATTACGTTCTTCCTTGTACTTATCTCTCCATTGCTGAATAAGCTTCCAGGAGGGGAGCACTTATGTTGTTACAGGTGCATTAAGGAAACACCCACTTACACCATTTTAGAGGGAAAAGTTTATGCTGAAGTTGGATGACCTCGTATATTTATAAAGCTCAGTATTTTCATTCCCATAATTATTGGTTTATGATTCACCTTGGTTGTTTGCTCCCACATTGGTGAAATTATCTGTTCACATGGTTCTATGGTTAGCGCAGGTCTAAACATCTATCCTTTTGCACGCATGGGTATTTAAGTAATCCCAAGGATGACATCACTTCCTCTGGGTATGTAGTTAATATCATGAGCCTGACACAGTTACAGTACTTGTAGGGTTCCATAATTTACCCTGTACATGAAAATGTCACTTTAACAGCACCTATAAGTATTTAAATCAAAATTAGAGGTTAAGGTATGGCTAAACGCTGCTAATAATGGGAAAATACCCATAATTCCCATCTCCATGGCATTACATTTTCTTTTCCCAGAGGTCTCAATGAAAACATTGACATTGTCTCATTTTTGTAATATAGGGCTTATTGCCACTGACTTAGGGATATTTAAAGATAGGTTAGCTAAGAATAGTCGATGTTGTCAAAATGTTCCTTTGTTATGTTATGATGTGTATGAAATGGAAAATGGCAGATAAGATGGATGCACTATACATACATTCACCATAAGAAGAAGGTTCACAAATGAAAATGGAAACAACCACAGAAAGTGCTCACTTAAATCAAATGAAAAAAGTCACCATACATGGGGGCCAATATTCCTATATTTAGGAAAACAGTCTTTAGGTGTGTTCACTGCTCAAGCTAGCCTGGTGTTGTTGACTTCTTCGTGATGACTTGAATTTCCAATCCCCCGTGATTTGATCTCTCAGAGTCGGGGAGGAAATAACAAAAGGAAGATGGGGGACAAAATTGTAATAAAGTCTGAAGATGGAAATTCTTCCTTATCCACCCCCGTAATAAACCAAACAAGGTGGGTCCATCACCCTAATCTTCTTAGGACGAAAGACCAAAAAAGTTATTTTTTCTTGAAATTCACTCCGAAGGGGTGTACGTTTCCTTTAAGGGGTCACCACCGTGATAGGTATATAAAGTGCTGGTAGAGAACCGTACCTTACTTACTACAGATAAGGCTGTATAAATCCTATAAAGGTATCTTTACACCAAAATTTAGGGAGGTGAACCGATATTGTGCATACCCAACTTACTATTTTCCATGTGTTGTCTTTCACATAAAGGTTTCTTTTTATCGCTTCTCTTCCTCTTTGTATTTTATTCCTCCCCCCTTATCACTTAATGATCCTCCAAATTCATGCAATGAGGATATCGGGAGAAAGAATCAAAGGGAAGGAACGTCTCAATAACCCAGGTATTTCCTTCAAATATTTATTTCCAAAGGACACAACACCATTTACCGTATTAACAACACATAAAACTACATGTACTCTGTTGCATGAATTAGCACAGTTGTGATGAATCAGGAAAATACGTAACTTGTGGGGGTACTAAGGTCTGGACTGTCCCCCTCAAGGTCAATGTCCCTGGTGCAGATCCAGCAATCACGTACTCTTTAAAAGCTGCCACAGCACTCTCCACCACGTTTAAAGAGGGCATAGAAGATTGCAATTCATTTTCTTGATGGGTTATACTTACTGAATTTTTTTTTACTGTCACTATTTTAGTGTCATATAACTGATATTCTGACACCTACATTTTTATTTAATTAAATGCCATCATACACTTGAATTTAAGCAATAATATTAAATTTAAAGTTCACCATCACTTACATCACAGTAAGTAACACTTTGTTGTGTGTAAACTACATTTGTTTAGTAGCGCTCATGATATAACGGAATATACATTGAATTATGTTGCTGGTAGCATGAATCCTAAAGAAGTAAGCTTATTATCATATAACAGAATACACACTATTATCACTTAGTGGAAAATACATTTAATTATGTTGCTGGTAGCTCAAATACTAAGGAGATAAGTTTATTATCATTATATGTGGCACTTCCGGGTTGCGCTCCAGCACCAGGATGAATGGAGCGTAAACAGGAAGTTTTCTCACTAGAGAAAGTGGCAGTTAGCTCCACTATCACTTAGTGCACATCGGATGAATGATAATGAGGTTAAATTATAAAACATTGTTTAAAGTGGCATATTCCTCTTGCGTTACATCGGTTTATTGGAAAGCGTAAGGGGAGTGCCTTGCACTCCAGGGGAATGCTATGCATCATGGGATTTTGTCTCATTAATGTCCTGTTAAAGCTCAGAATCACAGTTTTCAGGTTCTATTTTGGTTATACATACTGCTGAAATAGCGCAGAGAAATAATATTTATTTTTTAAATGGATTAGAATGGGAAAAGTCACATTATCTCTAATATATTACCTGAAAGGGAAGTGATGCCATAGCTATGGAGGTATAGATAACCCTAGGTTGGATCCCAGTCATTATCTTTTGACTGGTGACTGATGCACACATAATCCTGTGAGATTGTAAGTAACATTTATTTATTTGATCTGTCCATCTTTTCTGCCATTAATGTTAATGATATAATAGGTATTAAATTTACCTTAATGTTTTATGTATGTATATTTGGACTATTGGATAAATTTGAGTTTTGTCTAAAGTTGGACTATAATATGATTTTCAAATTCTTTTACCCAATAACAATTCAGATAGTGTACCATATGAGACTTTGTCCCCAATATTTATTTGAACATGAATTGACCATTTTAGGACATATTATGATGTCGCTTTTTATCTTCGTTTGAAAAAAATTATGTCACAGAATCTAAAGAAACATGCAAGTTTAGTATTGGTATGTACGCTATTTATTTATTCATTAGAATTTAGAGTTTAGCTCCATCTGACTAATTTGAATTTACATGTAATAGATTTTGAATTCCCTTTTTTATCTGAAGAAATAACTTCCTCATAAATTCCTTATCACAAGTATTCATGTTCAAACTTGGTATATTATCTAAACATTGCTGAGTTCCTGTTTATATACACTTATCAAATTTCCAACTCTAAATTAAGAATAATTTTTCACTCTTTAAAGACTTTTGCCCCTGATGAAGCCATTGAGACGAAACGTGTAGGGTTCACCAATCTGCATTGATCGTGTATGGGTATATGAGAATTTCATCCTAAGCTCACACCTATCAAGGTGAGAGTGTACTGTATTCCAACTCCTCAATACTGACATGAACATGTAAAGATTGGTGTTGTATTATACATATTTTATATTGTACATGTATGAATTGCATACTATTGGCTGTCTATTTTTGGGTGATATTTCTTTGGCGAGGGGTTCTTTTCAGGATATTCTGTATTGATCCCTCCATAAGTAAGATCCGTACTCTACTGAATGATTTGACTGGCCGTCATGGTGTGAATCACCATGAATTGTTTTTGTGCTGAATTCACAGTATTGTATAGACTAGCACACTGGAAAACTTTTTGTATATATATATATATATATATATATATATATACACACACACAGTATATATATATATACACACACACACACACACACACACACACACAGTATACACCCTTTTCCTTTGTCCATGTTACTAAATCTAGATATTCCTATACTTATTTACATAAACCATTTTCAATTCAAAGCCTTAATTAAGCAAAGTTTATGGAAAACAACAGGATTTGTATAGTATAATGGTAAAGTACAGTATCTGATGGTTTATATAGTGTTTTTCCCCAGTATTGTTTTTCTAGAGTTAAATTCAGGTTTTATAAGCAGAATATACAGCTTTGGGAAAAATATACAGCCCAGAACACCGGCACATGAGGACAGTATGGCGAATATCTCCACAGCCACCATGTATTTCCCTTTGGTGCTCAGATAGGCTGGGATCATTGCAATCCAGACACTGCAGAGCACCAGCATGCTGAAGGTGATGTACTTGGCCTCATTAAAGCTGTCCGGTAATGTCCTCACCATGAAAGCCAGAACAAAGTTCACAGATGCCAGGATCCCCATGTAACCCAACATAGAGTATAACCCAATAACTGACCCCTCATTACACTGAATGATGATCATTCCCTTATAGGAGTGATGGTCAAACTCTTGGTAGGGAGAAGAAACAGTCAGCCAGATACCACAGATCAGAGCTTGGACAGAGGAGCACACAATGACCACATTATTAGATACTTTGAGTGTGACCCACTTCCTCCAGGAGCTGCCAGGTTTGGTGGCTTTGAAAGCAATGGAGACAGTGACAGTCTTGGCTAATACAGAAGAGACAGCTGTGGAGAAGGAGATCCCAAATGATGTCTGTCTGAGTCTGCAGGTTATATCCACTGGTCGGCCGAGGAACAAGAACACACAGAGGAAGCTCAGCAAGATGGAGACCAGGAGAATGAAGCTTACAGCCCGGTTATTGGCTTTCACAATTGGGGTGTTCCAGTAATAAATAAAATTCCCTAATATAAATAATGTTATGGCAGAGAAAGATAAAGCTGTTACTGCAGATATTTGCACCACAATGTCCTTTTCATAAGACAGAAAGTCATATATTTTGGGTACACATCTCACTCTTCTCTCATCCGGCCACTCTTCATCAGGACATCTATAGCAGATATCACAATCTAAAATGTAATATAAACCATACACATAATCTCGGTGGATCGGTTCCTTTGTTCGTTATAAAACAATTAGACAATATGTATATTTTAAATCTTCACTCTCATGTGTGAATTTATCAAATGTGTATACTGTAACACATTCCTACCTGTTGTATTACAAAATTCTCCCTCAGAACATGGGACACACTCATAGCAGCAGACATGAAATCCTCCATTAAAAGCTTTTCTGTACCCAGGAAGACATCTGTCATTGCACCGGGATTTGGGGATCTTGTACATGCATTAAAATATAAAATATGATTCAGGTTTTTTATATAAATAATTTAATTTGAATATTATTATTTTTTTAATTGCAAGAACATTTGCTATTTTTTTTACATTTATCTTAGGGATATTATAATATGCTGATATGCCCTCATCCTCCAGTGATAACATGACCAGGTATTATGTCCCTCAAGTCTGTTGCCTCTTTGTCTTCCTAATATTTACTTTCACCTTCACTCCCCACATCAAGGCAATATATTAATAGTGATGGATATAACTTTTTTTAAAGCATTTCATCCTTCCTGATTATTTGATTCTCCAGCCCTTCACAATATATATTTCTCTGGTCACCATCCAGCTGTTCTTCCCTTCACTTTAGAGTGTAAGCTCCTCTTTCTTGTTCTTCCTTAGTACACTTTGTCCCACCAGTACTCCATGGCCTTATCTCCTTCCTACAGCCACTCTGATTCTTGTAGCTTGCCCACATGCTGGGTACAGGATCACTGCACTGCACTGACTCCCACTTTTGCCTCCAGCTATCTTCAATGAGTTGCCATATCCATGCTCTAATAACCTGTCCTTTACAGTATGGTGTAAACTAATTTTTTAACTCTTATATTATGGCGTTCCTTTGTGTATTGTATTTAAAATCTACTGTAATTCCCTGTTAATGAGAAATGTTTTGTAAGTGTATTCTGTAGAGCGGTGTATACATTTTGTGGCACATAATAAATAAAATGTAATAAAAATATTGTGGGATTACACACATAAGAATTCACACCTATTAAAATATTCAGTAAATGGGTTATATTCTATAAGTCTTAGAACTTGATTTTTTGGTGTTTCATTGTACACAGCTGATCATTCATAATCATTTCTACAACTTGCTTATTGTCTAATTATTCCTAACATATTTCAGCATTCATGTTGCTGTGTATAATCCACAACCCTCCAGCACAACAGCTCTGACCACTTACTGCATATCAAGTATAGATGCTTCCCCGGGTCACACACTCCACAATGTGATCAATCTGCAACTTATTTCTAATATAAACGATTTTATGGTCAGTTATCTGTCTGTATCGTATTATAGGATTTACTATTATTACAGATTAGGCATGTGATTTACATATATTCTGCTGTAAATTTCCAAGTACACTTTAAAGATGGATTACATATATGATTGATTACAGCAGTTTATGTCATTATTATTTATACTATTCTTATTTTTGTGTGTTATTTATAAGGGGCAACAATGGTCCTCAGTGCTGCACAATGGGGTGAGCACAGAATACACTGAGCAGACAATATGCAGACATCAAATATTATCTGTAATTCAAAACTATAAAATTGTATAATAACCAGACAAAAATAAATTTATGTACAGTATCAGGGCCAGATTAAGGTTGGTGGTGTCTGCGGGGCAACAAGGTTGTGAGTATCCATGCTATTAAAACAGCTGAAAACCACCCCTGAGCACCCCCCTATCCCACCTTGAAACGCACACACACACTGAAAGCCCCCTCTCTGCTTGGACAGCATGTATCTGCTGTGTGTGGGGTCCCTAGGTCTGACCTCTGTTGCAGAAAGTGGTGATTTGGGAGCAGCACCAGAGAACCAGAGGATGGTGAGGATGCAGCACACTGCTGTAAGGAGCAGCAATGTTAGAGCGGAAAGTGGAGCACCAGAGGAGGGATAGGCTGCAAAACACAGACAGCAGCTAGCGGTGGCACCTGACACCCCCTCCTCCTGCTTATTCTTCCACATCTGGGTACTGCTCCTGTGACTTGGTACACATAGCTATGGTGGAAACTGCTTCCTGAGCAGCTGTGTGGCAACAACTCAGCTGCAAACAGCTATGTGTGGGGGCCACTTCACCCATCACCCCTCCCTTAATCAGGCCATCTGCAGTAGTATATATAAAATATAAGATTGCAGAACCAACTATTGACAATAATGTGAGCAAAAGGGATAAGTATTACTCACTTGAGGTACAGATGTAGCCATGCTCATCATTGCTTAGATGTAGAATGCTGAAATATGTCTTTCTGCATGGCACACTGGGCTTTGACTGTTGATAGCCAGCAATTGCTCCATCAGCTCCTTTAATTCCAATAGGAATTAAAGGAGCGATCGCCATCAGCAAATAATCATAGACCAGCGCACCATGCAGAAAGTAAAGATGAACATGGTTACATCTGTATGCCAGAGCATTCATTTGAGAAATAGTCAGGCAGAGATGAAGTGTTAGGTAGGTACCTGCTCATGAGAGCTTACATTCTATAGGGAAGAGGCAGACAAACTTAGTGTGGAACTAAGTGGGGAGTTGAATAGGTATCAAAGACTGGAGGATAACAGGAATGACAGTAGAGATTTATTCTGATAGCTTGAAGCCTTGGAGACTAGTGTAGGTGGCAATAAGTAACAGACGTGTCCACCACATATGAGCTGTATGACTAAATTAGGATATACAGTATACCATACCTTGTGATTTTTATTAAGATATGCTACTGTAATTTGCTACTTTAGATAAATACTTTAATGGAAAACTAAAACTGGGAATCCATCCATTCGCTAGTCATGGTGGGTGTATGAGGAAAAAGGAGTGGCTTAGTGTTTTGTAGATCAGGATAAGGAGATGCAACTTGCAATGTACTGTAGGTGACAGAGAACCAGCGTAGTGATTGGCAGAGAGGGTAGACTGAGTCAGAGTGGCAAGAGAGAACAATTATTTGGGCATGTAAAATATATTGATAGAGTGATATAGTATGGCTAGAAAGAAAGCAGTTACGGTAATTGAGGCCAGACATGGCGAGTGAGAGAATAAGAGTTATAGTTATTATCAAGGAGATAATGGACAACATTCTGGTGCATTGGCAGAAGTGAATTCTACAGGAACAAGAAAGGTCTCAGTGTTGAGAGTAAAGGAAATGGAGGCATTAAGGATTATTCACACACAGTACATTAAGAGACAGAGGAGATTATATCACCTTTAAAGGACAGGGAGATGAGGGGAGGGACATTTTGATTTTCAGGTTGCCCAAAAGACAATTGAAACATTAAACATGAGAAAGGGCAGAGTTGAAAGGAAGAGAGATACATTTAGGTGTCATCATTGAACAGGTCATATTGGAAGCCAAAAAAGCTGAAAAGATCATCAATTGAAGAGGTGTAGATGGAGAAGAGTAGAGGGCCATAAACAGATACTTGGGTAACCTATATTGTTAAGTGATAACAGGGGAAAGTAGATTCATGGGGAAAACAGAAAAGAAGCTGATGGTTAGGTACGAGCTTTAACAGAAGACATTGTCACAAAGTCAAATGGAATGGAGCAGAGCTGGCCCTAGGTATAGGCAAACTAGACAATTGCCTAGGGCATCTGGTATGCCTAGGGGCATCAGCAGCTTCTGCTGATTAAAATGATATGCGGCATGCCTATATTCTGTGTGTAGCATTTCGTATGCAGATACAGCCACAGTCGCACACAGTATATAGGCATGCCACATATCATTTTAATCAGCAGAAGCTGCTTGTGTATCCTAGCCACATAGCAATGCAAGTAAGATGTATTTTCAGAAAAAAATAGGCACCCGACGTTAGCAGAGCTGCCAGTTGACTCACGCTGGGAACTACATGTGTCATTATGTGTATAAGGGCACTAATAATGTGCGGCATATGTGTAAAGCCAAATGTGCACACTGTTCTTATTTAAATTACAGGGGGTAGGAAAACAAAAAAAAGGACTGTTACGGGTGGGGGGTGATGGTGCTGGGAAAGGGGTGCAGGGTCAGAGGCGGAACTAGCGGTGGTGCTAGGGGGCACTAGCCAAAATCTTGCCTAGGGCATCATATTGGTTAGGGCCGGCTCTGGAATGGAGTGTCTTAAAGAAAAGACGTTGGGCAACACCAACAAAATAAGCAAAGCTTTTGTGAATGCTAAGAAAAGAGGTGTGACCCTCAGATTTAGTATTCTGATGAAAGGTTGTGTTTGAAAGAGGGTGAGGCTTGTAGTGTAGAGTGCAGGAATAAAACCACACTCCCATTGTAGAAAGGCAGGTGGAAGAGGATGAGGTTAAAATGGTCTGAAACCCAGAAAGTAATATCTGTTAAGACACTGGAAGTAATCTTACAGAAGGGCTATAAAGCCTAGAAACTTACAGCACACATAGCAGATCAGTTCTGTTCGAACTTAGGGGGTAATTCCAAGTTGATCGCAGCAGGATTTTTTTTAGCAATTGGGCAAAACTATGCACTGCAGGGGAGGCAGATATAACATGTGCAGAGAGAGTTAGATTTGGGTGGGGTGTGTTCAATCTGCAATCTAATTTGCAGTGTAAAAATAAAGCAGCCAGTATTTACTCTGCACAGAGACAAAATAACCCACCCAAATCTAACTCTTTCAACGCATGTTATATCTGCCTCCCCTGCAGTGCACATGGTTTTGCCCAATTGCTAAAAAAAATCCTGATGCGATCAACTTGGAATTACCCCCTTATTTTTTTCTGCAGTGGATATAGCCTTCTACAAATCCCCTTCAGCTTTTAACTTGCGACAAAGCTATTAGACAGTTCCCTGGAGAATCAACTGATCTTCATTATTTAAACTACTTAATCGATTACCATCATCTGTAACATAACTTGAAACATCTGAGATAAGAGCTACGTATTCTAATTTGTACTTGCTATTATTGTAACTTTGCATTACTTGTTACTTGCATGTTTTAATTGTTGTAACTTAAATAAATGCTTATCCTTTTTTAGTCATTCTCCATAGTAAACGCATTATATCCCAGAACCTAGATCACTTGAATTTTCAACTGACAACAGGAGGCATCTTTTAACACAAGATGCTTCCCTGAGGAGTTAACATGTTGTCACACAGCAGCTGCATACAAATATGTAGTGGTTGCAACATGCAACAATTGCGTTCACGTCTGAAGAAGCACCTCGATTTTGGAGGTGAAGTGTGTTGAAAGTCAAGAACAGAACAAGAGGTGGGGGGGGGGGGTGAGGAGAGACAGAAAAGTTGACAGGTAAGTTAAGGTTGACATGGCAGAACTATTTGATGAGAGCAAGAGTTTGAAGTGGCAGAAAACACTGTGACAACATTGACTGTAATTTAGTGGCAGAGGAACATTGCAAAGATTGTAAGCAATGTTGGACTGGGGCATGACAGGCCCACTGGGGGAATGCTGTGGTAGCAACCCACACTTAGGGGTGTGGCCAGCCTCCCAATAGAGGCTTGGCTAACCATTAGCAATTGCATGGACTGGTCCCATTGATAAATATATACAGTAAATACTGCTAGTGTATGCATAATATTCCAGAATAATAACAGCAATGCACTGTAGTCCTGTGCAGGATAAAGTAGCCTATGCACAACGTATAACAATTGCACAGTCTAGAACCTGATTAACAGAAGAGGGAGTAGAATCAAGAAAAAAGGGGTGATAGAGAACTGCTGCGCCTCTGAGAGCTGCAATGGGGATATCTATAAGTAGTCTCTCAAAAACAATAATGCATACAACAAAGAAAAGTATAAAAATCACCTCTGCACTAATCACATAAATATACAAGGAGTAAAAATAGTGTGGGATATGGATAGTCTATAATCCACAATCTTAAGATATGTTCTGATACACCTTTTCCTTTTCTTAGCTCCTTTTTCTTATAGGAGTTAATAGGAATGTAAAATGGCTGGAATGCATACCATACTCACGTAATAATGTGGTGTTTTCCTCACATAAATGTATCTTTAGTCATCCATATTCTGTGATCCTTTCTTCCTCCTCCCTTCTTTAGACGAAAAGCTTGATAAATTCTTCTCCTCAAGCATGGGAAAAGAGCAGAAGGACAACTGATAGTGTAGTAATTTTGTCTTATAAATGTTAATTTTAAATGACTAGACTCCTACTCCCCTTATTCTATGTATCTTAGAGTGCGTACCATACTCACATCTATACAGGGGGGTGGACACACATAAAGGTATCTTTAACTTGACTTGTGGTTCACTATTCTTAATCCCGTACTCCCCAACGAGTATCACCAAAACATGAGTGAGACAAATAATGAAAGTAATGGGCGTACCCAACTCACACTGGAATGTGCAGAGACCGGCTCATAAACGTATCTTTATGGGAGTTCTGGAAGTTCTTTGTTCCAATCTGTGATTCTGTTCCTTTCAATGAATGGGTGGTATGCATACAGAAAAAAAATTCGGGTATCAGGAACGCAGTGACAGGGTTTCACAAAAAAGGATTTTATTTAATAAAATGTATAAAACAAAGAAAAAAAAGACTATAGACTCCTGGTCATAACAATGGGATATGGATAAGCAGAGATGAGTGAAGATTGTAAAAGTCCAGACTTTCTCACCTCAGGTTATACCATCCAAGTTAATCACTAGTAGTCCTGGCCCTTACACCAACACCACGTTATTATGTGAGTACGGTACGCATTCCAGCCATTTTACGTCCTAATTTACTCCTATCAGAAAAAGGATCTAAGAAAAGGAATATGTGTATCAGAATTTATGCTAGAGTTGTGGATTATAGACTATCCATATCCCAAACTATTTTTACTCCTTGTATATTTATTTGATTAGCGCAGAGGTGATGTTTATAATTTTCTTTGTTAGAGGAGGGAGTAGGACCTCTTGCAGTGGGCCCCATCAAGGGTTTCACTGTGGGACAGTTTGTTCCTGGTAGCAGGTATGTACAGTTTGTCATAGTTGAACCAACAATGGTTAATATCAGCAACCATGGTAGATATATCTAGATCAAGGAAATGCATAATTAAAGAATAATATGGCCTCTTTGGGGCAGAAAGAATGTCAATATGGTAAGTTCAATATTGTTGAAGCTACTCCTAGTCAGGGCTTTTTTAGAGAAGGATGGAAGGGAGAGGGTGGAAAAATGATATAGGAGAGGAGAAGGAGGTCAGACAGAGGAAAAGTTAATTTTTATAGCCAGAGACAGCACATCAACATGGTTGAGTGAGGAGATTCCCTGACTTACTATAGACCAATTCAGAATTTAAAAAAAAAGAGTGATATTTGGAGACAGGTAGGTTCAGAATGATTATCAGTTGGGATGTTAAAGTCCCCAAGATGAGAGAGGGAAAGTTAGAAGAGCAAAATTATCAAGGAATTCATAGACTGGTTTAGTTATGCAAATGTTGACTGGGTGGAAGAGGCTGATAGGATGGACATTAAATGAGGATGAGAGGGAAGATTCAGGGCAAATAACCTGGAAGATGTAGATAGGAGTAAAGAATCATCAATTTGTTGGTTGTCAGGTCAGGGATTATAGGAAAATAATCATGAACTTAAGATACGGTATGTTTGTTGCACATCACTCTGGCATTACAGAATACACAAGAAAGAGGGCAAGAGAAAAAAGAGTTTGGTGATATTTCGGGTTTGCAGGGTGAGCAATGTTTTTATCAAAAAGGTTGATATAAAGAGAAGAGAGTAATGAGTCAAGAATCAGAAAGGGAAGTGAGATCATCAGTAAACTGGATTGGAAGAAGTGGGAAAGGGGCATATTATTTTGTGAAGTTGATTTGAAAGGAGAGAACAGTGAAAGAGTCAACAAGAAAATAAGTGCTAGAAAACAGTTTATTGCTAAAAAAATTGAAAAACATGCAATATTATGAATTAGTTCACACTAGTTGTTACATCAATTCATATAATAATATTAAAATATTTATAAAAACAATTAAAAAGCACCTCTATTCTTTTTCTTCCTCTTCTTTATTTCTAAACAAAATTGTTAAAATAGATTGCTTTTCATATTTTGGCAGAATTGTTTCATTCAATTCTAAACAGTTGCTTGCCGTACCCGATCGGGTATGAACAGCGCAAGCAAATGGTCCACAATGTTCAGGCATGTCTGCCGCCGGCGATGGCCGACGCCGGCAGCAACAGATGGAACGAAAAAAGCATTTTCAGTGGTGAATGCAAGAAGATTAACAGGTAAAAGGCGTTCATGGGCGGCAACTCACCGTTTTCGAGGAGTGACCAGGAAAACACCGGCATGCCCAGCCATTTCCAAGGAGGTTTGCTGACGTCAGCTCCATCCAGGATCATCGCAGTGGCTGAGTAAGTCCTGAGCGGTGCAGAGACTGCACAAACTATTGTATGACCAGCTCACTGCACAGCCCATCGCACCCCTGCGCAGCATTTACCCCCTCATTTGTAGGCAGCGATTACCTGGTCGCAGCAGTGCATAGAATAGCCTGCCTGCAACCAGGTCTGAATTAGGTCCATTGTCTCTTCAGACTTTGGCTTTGTATCATTATGCTATATTGTGGTCTCCTAATAAACATAAAAACAACTAAAAACCAACAAAAATTCAAGGTGCATTTATTTTATTAACTGCTATATTATTTTCAACATTAATCTTGGATACTTAATATGCACTAGGATTTTTCTTGTAAGCATATAAAAGGTTAATAGCATCAGGGCCGGACTACCCATTTAACCTCTGGCTGTTTGGTTTGGCTGCCCCTTGCCCGAAGTGTGCGTCTCCAAGAAAATTGAGGTGTACAATGAGTCCATACACCCCTGATTCACGGCACACCCCTGTGAGCTCTGCTGCACGCTCTGGCCCGCATGCACCCTGAAGTGTCTGTTTCAAGTCATGAGTACATGCCCCCTGATTCACAGCAAGCCCCCATGCACTGTTTCCATTCGCCCCCCATGTGATGTGTGCAAACACTTATAAATGTCACGGCCAATTCTTAGCCGAAGTATGTCCTTAGATAGCATGCAAGCTAATATGGCTTTCTTGTTATGAACATGCATGCGTATATGTATATAGTTAATGGGTTAATAGCGTATAAGCTTATCTAGATTTCATATTGAGCACATATAGGGCCTAATTCAGACCTGATCACTGCTGCAAATAAAAATGCAAGAGGCAACTTTTAGCTTACAATCATTGCGCATGTGCCAGGATGCGATGTGCAGAAAAATGTGCAGACATACAAAAAAAATGTGAACGTACACAGGCAACAATAGAGAGGTGTGCCAGGGGCAGTGTGGGGGATGTGGCTTTGCAGCCCTGCGAAGATGGGCATGAAGTTGCGTGTGCAGTGGGTGTGTATGGCTTGGGCTGCAGGCGGAATTTTTACATGTCTACATATAAATTCCCTCTCACTGCACACAATCCGATCTGCACATTCTAATCCCTCAAGCAATAGGGCAAACAACTTGTGGCAATGTGGCAACACATTTTAACAACACCTTTTTTTATTCTGGATGAAGGGGGACTTCAGGTGAACGGGTTCTGCAAGTAGATCTGCCAGTGCTCTGGCCAGAGGTGTTTTGATCTTGGCCAGGGCTAGGGGATGGTGCAGACAAGGTGATGGGCCTGAGAGTTTGGGCACAGAGGGGTGCGATCTTCTGCATGCCTTAGGCAATGGGAGCCAGAAAGGAGGCTACTTCACGCATGCGTGGCCTGATAGTTGAGGTGAGCTCCAGAAGCATCAGTTTTGGAATTCCTCTGTTCATTGGCCTTGCTCTTTTATGGCCAACAGAAGCTCCGTTATGGTTGGTGGGGGGGGCAGCAGTTTCTATAATGTGTGGTGGTGAGTCAGGCCCACCCTCAGACAGCAAATCTGAGTTCCCCTTCCCAGGCTGTGTGAGCTGCACCTCCTGTTCTGAACATGTATAGAAAAATAAACAGAAAGTAGCATTGCCATTTTGCATGTCCCTAAAATTGTGTTTAATCTTACTATCATAATTACCTGGCTCAGCATACACAGCCTCAAGGGCAGGCATGTCTGTGTCCATCTCGGACATGCCTGCCACCTCTTCTTCGGCCAAGCACCTCAAGGCCTGCTACTCCATGGTGGTGTGCTACAAACCACTGGCGTATTTATAATGGGTGCAGTGTGTGTGGTGCACATGGGCCCACGGGGGTTCAAAATCACTAGGAAAATGGTGCTGCTCAATTTTTCTGGTGTTTTACACATGCACAGAAGGTAAATCATTGGGAAAATGGCCGCCGTACCATTTTCCCGGAGATCAGCGCATGCGATGTAGACTTTGGAACAGCGCTAGAGTACCCTAGGGATCCTAGTGCCCAGAGTCTACACAACGCTGCCGGCTAGAGAGGAGGAGGCCAGCTGGAACCTGCACATGGACCTCCTCCTCTCTAGAAATGCACCTGCTACATACTATACTCTCAGGAAAACACCCACCACCTGCCCCCCTTGCATGCTGCCACTGGGCAGCCATGTTCCCCTTCAGCCGGCAATTAAAGTCAGCCCATCTAAAATAAGTTACAATATTGAGGACACAAATATTCAACATATGTTTGTAAAGTATTATCAAAACACTATTTACAAGTTCCTGGTACATTCTCTAATGTTATGTCAAACATTTTTTACATTTGAAAAAAAATTATATCCAATATATCTACCAATGTTTAATCTATTTCTAACCAAACCAAAGCACAACCCTTAGAGTAGATGAGTTACGCCTACTTGTCCTTGTACCCATACACACTGTCCTCAAGAGATTTGCAGTATGCATATGCACACAGAAACTTGTCACTTAGTAAATAATCACACAGGGGAAGCAAGACAAGTCCATCAGAACCATTAATGCATTCCTTCTTTTCACCACTCATGAAGTGCGGATGATGGGCGTCTCCACATTCACCACATCAGTGATTTTATGCCAGATGCAGCCATGTTTTTGAGCCAATGATGGATATTCTCCATTGCCAAAGGGACCAGAATGTCTAACTACCTCCTGCCAAATGGTGATTACATTTTTTGCCCTAAGCTTTTCTTGTGATTGTGACTGGGTACTGAGTCCTTGTTCCTCTGTGGATTATTGTGAATGGTTACTAGGCCCTTGTTTCTCTGTGGATTATTGTGACTGGATACTTAGCCCTGGTTCCTCTGTGGATTGTTGTTATTAGGTACTGGGCCCTGGTACCTATTTATATACACAGCCAGGTCCTGGAGCTTTTGTGCCATGGCCAACATCTGCACTGCCAGGTGCTTGGAGCTTTTGTGCAAGTGCTGCCTGTCTCTCTGCTGATCTTCTTTCTTCTGCTCTTTTTCTTCATTCCTCTACACCATTCCTCTACACATATCCATGCAGTTATCTTGGACAGATGTCTGCTAATGCTAATTGTGACTGCCATGCTGTGAAGGGAACTAAGGTGCATTTTTGTCAGAGATGAGTGGGTTCAGTTTTCAGAGAACCAAACCCAACCGAACATCACGTCCCGAGCCATGATCCGAGTCCAGCTCAGGACTTGCAGCCTGACTCAGAAACAATAACAAGGCAAAACATCATCATCCCACTGTCAGATTCTCACAGGTTTTGGATTCAATATAAGGAGCCGTGTGTTGCTGCCATTTTCACTCTGGAATTGGAGAGTGTAGTCAGTCAGAGGACGTGTCTTCATCCTCAGTGTCTGGGGTGGGGTGGCGATTCCAGTGCTGTCTTGTGCTGCTCAGTCCAGTGTAGTGTCTTATGCTGCATCAGTCCAGTCACAGTGGTGGTGTCCTCTGCTGCCATATGTCTAGTGTAGCTGTATAAGTCCATTGCAGTGGTGCTGTGTTGTGCTGCATCAGTCCAGTCACAGTGGTGGTGTCCTCTGCTGCCATATGTCCTGTGCTGCTGTATAAGTCCAGTCCATTGCAGTGGTGCTGTGTTGTCCTGCATCAGTCCAGTGGTGGTGTCCCTGTGCTGCTGTATAAGTCCAGTGGTACTGCCATATAAGACCAGTGATACTGCCATATATGTCCAGTGATACTGCCGTATATGTCCAGTGATACTGATGTATAAGTCCATTGATACTGCCGTATAAATCCAGTCCAGTTGTACTGCCGTAAATGTCCAGTCCAGAAGTACTGCTATATAATTCTAGTGATACTGCTGTATATGTCCAGTGGTACTGTCATATAAATCAAGTGATACTGCTGTATAAATCCAGTCAGGTGTTACTGCCGAATAAGTCCAGTGGTACTGCTATATAATTCTAGTGATACTGCCATAAATGTCCAGTGGTACTGCCGTATAAATCCACTGGAACTGTTGTATAAATCTAGTCCAGTGGAACTTCCATATAATTCCAGTGATACTGCTGTATATATCCAGTGGTGCTTCCATATTAATCCAATCCTATTGCCGTATAAATCCAGTCCAGTGGTACTGCCATGTAAGTGCAGTGACACTGGCGTATGTGTCCAGTGGTACTGGCGTATAAGTACAGTGGTACTACTGTATAAGTCCAGTCCAGTGGTGCTGCCGTATAAGTCCAGTCCAGTGGTCCTGCCATATAAGTTCAGTGGTGCTGTCCTGTGCTGTATATTATTAAATCTAAATAAAGGGGTTATCAATATTTAATCCAAATATTTCTAACATGATTTGCCCTATGTAGTGTAGAGGTACTCTCTCCTGTGCTGCATTTGTTTAAATAACTCCAGAATAATAATGGAGAACAAAATTTTGGAGGATAAAATAGGTAAAGATCCAAAACCACTTCCTCATACTGCTGCTGCTGACACTGCTGTTGTTGCTGCTGGTAGTCGATCCTCATCCGGGAGGGGAAGTTGGAAGACCACTTGTACTACTTCAACTAAACAAATGACTGTCCAACAGTCCTTTGTGAGGAAGTTGAAATATGACAGCAGTCCTCCTGTTGCAAAACAGATAACTGAGGCCTTGACAGCTATGTTCGTGTTTGCTGTGCTTCCAGTATCTGCCATTAGGGCAGTGGGACTGCAGTGCCACTCCTAGATGGGCTAGGTGTTTGTTCTGCACACTTGAGGCGCTTAGCTTAGTCATACAGCTACCTCATTGCACCTCTTTTACTTCTTTGTATGATGTGCTGTTTGGGGAATAGTTATTTTAAGTGCCATCATGTCTGTTACTGCAGTGCCACTCCTAGATGGGCCACGTGTTTGTTCTGCACACTTGAGGTGCTTAGCTTAGTCATAAAGCTACCTCATTGCACCTTATTTACTTCTTTGCATGATGTGCTGTTTGGGGACTAGCTTTTTTTAAGTGCCATCCTGTCTGCCACTACAGTGCCACTCCTAGATGGGCCAGGAGTTTGTTCCGCACACTTGTGTCGCTTAGCTTAGTCATACAGCTACCTCAATGCACCTCTTTTACATCTTTGCATGATGTGCTCTTTTAAGCCTAGTTTTTTTAAGTGCCATCTATGTTCGTGTTTGCTGTGCTTCCAGTATCTGCCATTAGGGCAGTGGGACTGCAGTGCCACTCCTAGATGGGCCAGGTGTTTGTTCTGCACACTTGAGGCGCTTAGCTTAGTCATAAAGCTACCTCAATGCACCTCTTTTACTTCTTTGCATGATGTGCTGTTTGAAGCCTAGTTTTTTTAAGTGCCATCATGTCTGCCACTGCAATGCCACTCCTAGCTCAGCCAGGTGTTTGTGACGCACACTTATGTTGCACCTGTATTACTTCTTTGCATGATGTGCTGTTTGGGGACTAGCTTTTCTAAGTGCCATCCTGTCTGCAACTGCAGTGCCAATCCTAGATGGGCCACAAGAAAGAAAGGGGAAAGGGGAGGGGAAGGTTAGTTGCACAGGAAAAGAAAATTGAAAAAAAAAAACTAATTTATATATATCATCAATTGTTCATGTTTCCAAGGGGGTGCTACCACAGATCATAGCATAGTACGGGATAAAGGGAAGAAAAAAAAGGAAAGGATCTGTCTTTGGTGCACAAAGATTTTAAAATATAACTTTTAATTATTCTCATTAAAATGATTGTAACATTGTATTATAACATGTTTTTCTGATTAGCTACTATGCGAAATATTAAAACCACAAATAACAGAATGTGTATAAGTGTGACAACACTGTGAATTACAGAAGAAAAAGATCAAATAAACATAAATTCTTTAAAAAAATGAGCGTGTGTTTAGTGTCTGTTCTGTTAAATCTCTGTCCTGATATGTGTCAATATTGTTTTATAATTAATTTGTATTTATATTCTACATTGACACAATTGTATTCAAATTGTTGCTTCAGTACTTGGAAGAATGTCTCTTGCACAGAGCCCGGACTCTCTAGAGCTCGAATAGGAGAATTTGTGTTACAGTTTTAAACAATGTACAAGTTGTTCCTGTGTCCCAAAATATACTATAATTCACTTGAATTTCCAAGAATCCTCACATTTATTTCTATGGCTTCCCTCTCGTTGGTATGTCAGGTCTGTATGCGGATTTCAATTGACATATAGTTGTAATTTGCCTTTTATTTATAGTGTCAGATCCCTATATAGATTTTTGCTGACATACAGTTCCTAATATGATGCCTTTTTATACAGATTATCAGATCTATATCCGCTTACTTATATTATCACACTGCAGTGTCGGTTCGCCTCTCACCTATAGCGTCATGTGTCCGACTTATATCAAAGGAGCCCACATTAATTCCCCAGTTATTGTATACAGATATCCAATGATAGTGTATTGTATATCACCTCTCACATATAGTACCAGGTGTGTTATATATGGGGGTGATCCTATGATATTTCTCACATATGAGATAATATATCAGTTCACCTCTCAATTACAGTGTCAGGTGTTTAGCTCAGCCCCCTATATTATTCCGGTGGAAAATTCTATAGTTGAAATCCCAGAGGGTAGAGTTGGTTGTTTATGGGCATCAATCTCTTTATATCTACACTTTATAGACAAGGTTTATTACAATGGTGGTACAATAAAACTTGTAACAGTCAGAGAGGGATAATTATATTGTATATATAGCAATATATTTTCTTATACAGAATGTGTAGTGATTTTATATAGAAGAAATTCGAGACACAGTGAATGTAAACAAATTAATTATGTTCCCATCAGTATTAGCATGCCATTTATCAGGTCTAGTATATATGACTGATACAAATATACTAATATCCTTGAGTTTCTGTCTGAGGTCTAATCATATTGTGCCATTCTGTGGGGTTTGGCAAAACCAAGCCAGATCCAAAACACGAACATTGAACCATAAGCAAAGCCAAAATGCAAAACACAAAAAGTACCCGCCGCACATCTCTAATATATATATATATATATATATGTTAGGGTCTCCTGCCCTGTGCTGCCACGTCGTCATGGCTACCGGGAGACAAGTGCTAGCGGAGTAACCTGAGCGCAGCTGATACTCCGGTTCGGGTCTTTTGCTGTGCAGTGGTGTCAAAGTCAGAAAAATATCTCTATACACACTGCCATATTTGCACCTCACACTGGTCCGCGCTGCACATGCGTGCGCTCTCCCGTGAAGGCGCATACCCGCTGTTGCGTGCACCCGCTGGTGCATGGTATGCGTATTTACGGTAAAGTTTGTGTAGTCGTAGCGTGCGACTCAATCGTTACATATTTTTCACAAATAATGTATTTTATAGATCATGGTCCCTTTGATAGATTCTGAAAGTTTGGTTAATATAGAATGTTTATGAACAGAGGAATCCCTCTTTGTTTGATACGAAGGGTCAGATAGGAGTAATACAGTGGTGTTTAGTATCCATCGGAAGAATATTTAATTAGAAATATTCCGGTGTTGGTTTGAAGCAGATCAATCGCTCGTGCGAATAGTTATGGACATAAGAAGTTTATGAACATTTACTTTATTTGCACTTTATTACCCATGCGGCGGGAAACCCAGTTTCCCTCCCACCTGAGCAGTTGGAAATAGTCACAGCCCACCTGTATGAATCAACCTATGACCTTTTGTTATAATGCGAAGCCGAATTCCTGTGTCCAATGAACAATGAGATTGTAGGGACCATTGAATTGTATTGTGTGTGGGGCATAAATAGCAGGCCGACCATATCCAACTTCACTCTCTTCAACGGTTCTCATTGCTGATAATCGGGAGCTGGATATCGAGGCGCATGCGATCGTTCCCCTTTGTGCGTAAGTTCTCTCCGTAATCATATTGTCTTACTGTGAGCCATTTCTCTCTCTCCCTCTCTTCTCGTTCTCTCGTATTTTTTCCTTGATTAGACTTGAATTGTATTGTATTGTATTTCCTGTGTAGTTATCTGGTTAGTTGGTTTATGTTATATTGTAGTGTATGCTTTGTACTGTGATTCCTTTTGCAAGTATAATAGTCATAATACACATAATAGGTTTCGGACCCTAAGCCCAGGTATCTGCGTATTCTTTATAGTGTTAAGTACTCCCTGAGCATCGGTGACACCCAAGCAGCTTTGTAGTTAATCAGGTTACACAAGGTTGCACTTACACTTTGTCTCTACATTAAGGTTTGCTGTGTATTTCATTGCTAAAGGTATAGATATAAAGGTTTAACGTTGTGAGCGTCTGCATCGCTGGTGATCTCCTCGTGGTCCCGAGCGCTGCTACGCTATAGCGAATCATTACGATAAGTCAACAGCCAATAGTCTGCCTGCCTGCGATCACTTGGCCGTGAGTGAACGTGACGCCTGAGCGTCTCGATCACGGCTAAGCGATCGATACGCAACTTGCGTACCCTTACGGTACTTCTTACGTAGATAGCGTACATTGTTCTTAGACCTCATAAAGGGTTATATACACGATAAATATTTAGCTTTATCAATTGGAGGCTCGTCCTGTCCTTCACATATCTGCACTAGGTAGATCAGCAGACATTATCCCTCAGCAAAGGGCGGGAGGTTGTCTCGTAGTGCTGACGGGATAAGCGTCTGCTTCGCTTAGATAAAAGAGTGCTGAAGGAATCCGGGAACCGGAGGTAAGAACAAAACGCTAGTGTCTTTTAAAACTGTTTATTTTTCTGTCTTGCGTACACACGCACGCACACATATATATCTGCATTTCCGTTTCATTTTCGTATATCATTCTCCTGTCTGCCAGTTTTATAGTTGATAAAAAAAAAAGTGCCAAAAGAGATTTGCTGTTATTTCATAGTTTAAGAGTAAAGGTAATATAGTTAAAAGATAGACAAACACACAGTTTTGCCTGGGAGATAAGGCGAAGTCAGTGTGTTGTGTGGTAGATGACCAGGGATCATCTACATTGATAAAAATATAAATTGTGTTACGGTGGATCTTTGCTTTGCGTACACGTGTCCCTAACAAAAGACTTGTGTACGCAATCCAAAGGCGGACGCACGCAGCGTACATTACGCAACGGAGCGTCCGGTTACACCCACGTAGCTCAAGTCACGATAAGTTGATTTTTAACGCAACGCGGTAAGTAACGCAAAGCGGTAAATAGCGCCACAGGCGATAAATAACGCAAGTCTATTTTTGGAAATCCAAAATTTAAATTAACAGATCCTGCTCCTAATTGGTAACACAGCTGGGCTAAAGAAAAAATTTCTGCGCAGAAATAGAAATAGAAGCAAAAATGTACATGTGATGAGTGAGTGTTTTTGTATTACATAAGTTTATATAACTTAAAGGTTGAACCACAAGAAAAGTCGAGTACTCGTGAGGTACACACGTGTAAGTGACGTGCACGGTGGCTAGGGAGGCATCCTTGGTTAAACATAATATTTGAGCATTAGAGTATAGCGGACCAGTATAGAACAAGACCAGGAGGTCGTACAGAACAAGACCAGGAGGTCATAGTAGACCAGCAGGTCCAGGTACAGTAAACAGGGAAGTCCGCTATACAGTTCAGAGGCACAACACCAAGAGAAGGGTTGGTGCAAGACCCATATAGGCCGTACAAGCTCTGGCTGAAGGAATTCGCAGTCGTAAGTTTCGATTCCATTGGTCTTTCCGTACACAAGCTTAGTTGTTTGTGTACTGAACGACTGGACCGCACGTAATTGTGTACAGTAGTTAGTAATCTGACCTAGTACCATTAGAGTAAAGGGGTCACAAACGCTATTTGTACATTCTGACGTGATTTGTGTAATTTTTTATTTTTCAAAAAGGGAAGTTCGCTGGTCACTCAGGAACTATCTGACAAACCTCACCTTTACTGGAAAGAGTAAGTGTTCTGCGGATAACCCTCGCATGTTCCAGTAAACAACGGTTTTTATAGGTGCCCTGGGTCGAGTGCGCCAGCACCATATCGGTGTGATCAGGTCGCATTGGTCGGCGTGGGCGAGTGAGTGGGGTACTCGGTAAACCGCCACCGTCAGCCTATTGTGAACAATCTGGTTTTCTGTAAGGGTTCGCTGAAGACCTTGATATAGAGATCAGAGGTAGAGCAAGCAACGCCTGCAGAGTTATGGGGGCCAGTTGTTCAGGTAGGGGGCGATCAACCTCGGTTCGGGTTGATTCAGTGGTCCGACCAATTGGGTCGGCCAGGTATATCATGTGTGAGAAATATGGAAGTCACACAGAGGTTTTATGTGATGAATGGGAGAGAATGACGGTACAAGACCGGGAGAAATTCCCAAGAATAGGTAGCTTCAGCCAAGAGGTGTTACAAAATTTAAGGAGGAGGATATGTCTCATAAAATCAACAAAGAGACGAGTTCAGCATTATGATTATTTACAGTTGTGGCAACAGGAAGGTGAGATACAGAGAGGTTTGGCTCAGGCGGCGGGATCTGGCTCTAACAGAAAACTGATTGCCACGGCCCCGCCGCCACCATATATATCAGGAGAGAAGTTGATTACGGAGAAAGACGCACTAAAGTGTAACACAAAATCACTTAGTAACTGTGTAAATGTTAATGATAATGTTAACCCATTAACCCATGCAAGTATTAACCCGTGCAAGTTGTACCCTGTTTTGAACTTTCCTCAGGAGTGTGATCAAGAGGACGAAGCGACAACGATTTCAGCGCTCTCTCTAGCAGCCACCATAGCAGAGACCACAGTAGGCACAGCAACACCCACGAGATTAGTAAAGGCCCCTAGCGGAGGGATAGGTGAGGTCGTATCAACTGGTAAGTACGGCACCATGCATTATGCTGAGACTATTTCACCACAAGCTGTAGAATCTACACAGAATGAGGTTGTTAGAATTACTCCTGTTAGGGTAATAGCAGTTCCCAATGGGAAAACAGATGTATCAGGAGCCACTCCCATAAGGAACATTGCCATGTACAGCCCATTTTCCCGAATGGAATTAAGGACCATAGTGTCTGAATTCCCTGACCCTAGAAAAGATTTAGTTGCCAGCCAAAAATACATCACAGACTTAGGAAACACTTTAGAGCCCAATAATAAAGATTGGCAGATATTGCTAAAAGCTTGTTTACCCTCCAATGTCGACTCAGCTCAATTTTTAGCTGATTGTGGACTAGATCTGGATGTACCTCTTACAGATGTGTACAACAAAGATAACGTAAGAAGGATAAACTTACAGTTAAAGGAGCATTTCCCAGCAGTTGTTAAATGGAACAAAATATTTTCCATTAAACAAAAAGAGTCAGAAACAGCTGCAGAATATTTTCACCGGGCACTATTAGAAATGGCAAAGTACACTGGTATAGAGGACATTAGGACAAATCCAAACCATCGAGAAGTAGCAGTATCTGTACTAATGGATGGTTTGAAGGAAACATTAAAGGCAAGGGTACAGACCACGCAACCATGTTGGCGAGGTCTGTCAGTGTCCACTTTGAGAGAGGCTGCTATTGATCACGACCGAAACATCACCAGACACAGGGAGTCACAGAGAGTGATAAGCTAATGTCAGTAAGTATACAGGCTCTGACCACAAAGCAGCCTGCGTATGTACCATCCAACCCTGTGGGTAAGTCAACTATGATAACATGTTATTCTTGTCAAAGACAGGGGCACTATGCACGAGACTGTAGAGCGAAAAATTCGCAAAGATCATACCAACCCCCTAGACAACGACACGACACACGACATTGGGAGCAAGGTCCGCAGAAACGGAGTTATGAGCCACATACAGGGGAAACAAAAAGATATCCCCCAAACAGAGACTGGCATGCCTCTGGTAGTTCCCAACTATCTCCCTCACAAATAGTTGCTGCCAGCGGGATTCAGGGAGGTCACCATACCCAATAGGGGTGTGGCCATACCTGTAATCTGCAGCCAGTGAAATTGATTGCCAACCTTGAAAGTGAACCCGAGGTCGCAATTAATGTAGCTGGTAAAACTTTAAACTTTCTTGTAGACACAGGGGCGGCCAAGTCAGTGATAAATTCGACAGTGGGCATGAGAACCACTTGTAGGACAATTCCAGCCATGGGAGTAACAGGAGTAGTCCAGCACTACCCTGTTAGCAAACCAGCCGAGATTACAATAGGGCCTTTGCATACCAAGCATTCCTTTTTGCTGGCTGCATCGGCACCAACCAATCTCCAGGGAAGAGACTTACTGTGTAAAATGGGGTGCGTCATTTATTGTACTCCTGAAGGTGTATTCTTGGACATACCTGAGAATCACGCTCAGGAAGTGCGAGACATGTTAGACTCCCCATCAAAATTAATGTCACATACCATTATGACAAATAGGACTCCATCCCAAGTAGAAGAAATGACATCCCAGATACCAGAGTCACTGTGGACTAAAGACGGACAAGACACTGGATTGATGGCAAACGTAGCTCCAGTAGTTGTGCAAGTAAAAGATGGTAGGATAGCTCCAAAAATCCCACAATACCCTCTGAAGCCAGAGGTGGAGTTAGGAGTTTATCCAGTAATAGAGCGCTTGCTACAACAGGGCATTCTGGTAAGAACGTCCAGCACTGCCAATAGTCCCATCTTCCCAGTTAAGAAGAGTGGGGGGAGGGGTTACAGGCTAGTGCAGGATCTAAGGGGGATTAACAAAATAGTTGAGAGTCAGTTCCCCGTAGTGCCAAATCCAGCTGTCATCCTAATGCAAATCCCTCCCACTGCCAAATTTTTCACTGTTATTGACCTCTGCTCCGCTTTCTTTTCGGTTCCTCTGCACCCTGACAGCCAATATTTGTTTGCATTCACATACAGAGGAGTCCAATACACGTGGACTCGATTGCCCCAAGGTTTCATAGATAGTCCAAGTATATTTTCTCAGGCTTTGCATGATTGTTTACAGTCTTTCCAACCAGACAGTGGATCAGTATTGATACAGTATGTGGACGATTTATTACTGTGTTCAGATTCACTGGAAGCATCTCTGAAGGATACGAAACAACTCCTGTTTCATCTTTCAGACACCGGACACAAGGTGTCCAAAGACAAGTTGCAATTATGCCAAACTAAGTTAAAATATTTGGGACACTGTCTAACACAAGGACTGAGACACCTGACCGCTGATAGAATCCAAGCAATTAGAGACATGACCCAGCCACAAACCCAGCAACAGATCAGAACGTTTTTAGGAATGTGTGGGTATTGCCGTAATTGGATCCCAGGGTTTTCCATTTTAGCGCTACCTTTGCAGGAAATGGTCTCCTCGAACAAACCTGATAGGATTTCGCATACAGACGAGTCCGAAACAGCATTTGAGAGACTCAAACAGTGCCTAACGCAGGCACCAGCACTAGGTATGCCAGACTATGGGAAACCCTTTGAACTATACGGAACAGAAAGTGCTGGTTGCGCGGCAGGCGTACTAACCCAAAAACACGGTGATGCCAGCAGGCCAGTTGCATACTACAGCGCTCAGCTAGATACGGTAGCGCGATCCCTCCCCACATGCTTGCGAAGCGTTGCTGCGATAGCATTGCTAGTGACAAAAAGCGAAGATGTCGTGCTAGGCCACAACCTCACAATCCATACGCCACATGCGGTATCAGCCTTATTGAATTCTGCCCAAACCAGACACGTCTCATCAGCGAGGTTTACAAGATGGGAATTAGCACTAATGGCCCCCGTAAACATCACCATAAGGAGATGCAGTGCATTAAATCCTGCAACATATCTCCCAGGTGTGCCTGGTCAGGCACAAAGGGTGGAAGGTGAGAGTGCTGGGGAAGGAGGATTTAATACAAAGGAAGATACACATGATTGTATGGAATATTTGACCCAAAATTTTACCGCAAGGCCTGACATCAGTGACAACCCACTGGAAGATGCAGAACTCACGTTCTACACGGACGGTAGTTGTCACAGACAGTCAGACTCGGGAGACTTGTGTACTGGATACGCAGTCGTAGATGACCAAGACACCATAGAAGCGGAACCGCTAGGCCCACCTCACTCAGCCCAGGTTGCTGAACTGGTCGCCCTAACCAGAGCATGTGAATTGGCTAAGGGTAAGTCAGCCAATATCTACACCGATTCTAGATACGCATTCGGGGTAGTCCATGATTTCGGAGCCCTATGGTGCCTCAGAAATTTCATGACGGCAGCTGGTACACCGGTAGCGCATGCAGCTCACATCAAAAGGCTTCTAACAGCGATACAGGAACCCGACAGAGTGGCTGTTATCAAATGTAAAGCACACACATATAGCCAAGACCCGGTATCACTTGGTAACAGCCGAGCAGACGAAGCTGCTAAGTTAGCAGCTGCTACCCCCATACAGACAGACACCACACAACTGATGGTATTCAATACCATCAACACACAGAAGTTGTGTAAAATGCAAAATTTGTGTTCCACACAGGAAAAGGCAGTCTGGAAGGCAAAGGGATGTGGCCAAGAGTCCTCAGGACTCTGGACGGATGGACATGGTAAACCAGTGGCCCCCAGAGCATATCTTCCATGTCTGGCTGAAGCAGCTCACGGGCTGACTCATCTAGGCAAGGAGGGAATGTGCAAATTGGTAAGTGCCTATTGGTGCGCCCCAGGATTCTCCTCTCATGCGAGTAAAAGAGCAATGTCATGCCTTACCTGTCTGAGAAAGAATATTGGAAAGGCAATACCTACAGAACCATCCCATATCCCACCTGCCGGCGGCCCTTTCCAGGTAATACAAATTGACTTCATTCAATTACCCCCTTGTCGGAATTTGAAATATGTACTTGTTTGTATAGATGTTTTCTCGAATTGGGTCGAAGCATTTCCTGCAGCTACAAACACCGCTATGTTTACAGCTAAGAAAATTGTGCAGGAATTTGTATGTAGATATGGTATCCCTAGAATAATCGAAAGTGATAGGGGTACCCATTTTACAGGTGATGTCTTTCAAGGAATGTGTAAGTTGATGGGAATTGATAGCAAGCTGCACACTCCGTACCGTCCACAGGCGAGTGCGAAGGTCGAAAGAGTGAACAGCACCATTAAAAATAAATTGAGTAAAGTGATGGCAGAGACAGGATTGACATGGCCAGAAGCTTTACCCATTGTATTGTACAGTATCAGAACCACTCCCAGGTCCCCTCTTAATCTGTCCCCCTTTGAAATCTTATTTGGTCGACAACCGCATGTCATGATTAACCCTCAGGATGATTTGAAATGTAACAATGAAGTAACTGTAAAGTACTTGATTAACATGAGTAAACAGTTAAGGAATCAAAATGATAATCTAAAGTTGGTGATTCCTGATCTACCTGATAGTAATTGTCATGACATTGAACCTGGGGATTATGTAATGATACAAAATTTTCTACGCTCAGGTTGCCTTATTGACAGATGGGAAGGACCATACCAGGTCTTATTGACTAGCACTACAGCATTGAAGGTTGCTGAGAGAGAGACTTGGGTCCATTCATCCCACTGCAAGAAGGTTGCTGATCCAGAGAAGTCCCGTGATAAGGAACAGACGGTAGAGGTTGTATCACTGGAGTGTCTGTTCCAGGAGGACTGAGGCGGCACCTGAGCCTTGAAGACCGAGAGCTGTTGTCGACTCCCCACTCCCTTTTATTGTTTTTTTTTCCACTTCCCATCCCCCCTCCCTCAAATGTATTTTTCCTCCTTCTCATTCTTCTTCGTCTCCTCCTCAAAGATGGACTTGCCCCAAGAGACTGTGATCCGGATTTTCCTGTTGACCATGATGTTGACCAGAGCAGTCTGTTCCGGCGAGAGTACCATGGAGGTCGATAGAGGTTCTGGAATGAGTTCTGATGATAAAGATGGAGGCGTAGTTTTCCAAGATCAACCTAACCAACTAGCAAAGGCGAGTATCAGAAAACGATCCGATAGCATTGACCATAGAAGAAATTGTGACGGATTGTTAGCTGAAGAAAATTGTATCTGTAGGCTCTGTAACAATGTCATTGAAGATGGGTGCATTAAGAAATGCCAATCCAGTTTTAATATCCATATGGACCGGCATCCATTGAGTGATTATCACTCCTTAGTGGGTAATGTATTAAACAAAACAGATTGTTGGGTATGCTCTCAAGTACCTCAGGGTCATAGCAAATCAGGGCTAGTACCATTTCCTTTAACGATAGGGGAGGTACTTGAGTTAAATGGTGGGAGACCGGTGGACCGGAGGTTTAATATCTCCAGCCCTCCTAGTTTGAAGCTCCACCAATACCACGTGGATAGGTCCCTATTATGTTTTAACATCTCCAATCCCAGAAAGCCGGGAAATTGGGAAGTATCATGGAGTAACCACACCATGACCTTTTCACATAGAGCAGATAGAATGCCTACAGATACAGAGCTTGTACGCCACATAGCCAGTAGAGGAAAATCTTTCCGGTATAGATACACCTTAGGAAATAGGATTACTAGAGTTGGAGAAGTATCACCAGGATACTGTGCACATATCGTACAACCTGATACGTGCATTAAGCAGATGGAAGAATTAGGGCTAGGAGATTTCACCTGGAAGGTGTGTAATATGGTAATGTCTTTCTCCGTCCCATATGTTCTCCCCGATGATGCATATTTCATATGCGGGAGAAAGGCGTACAAGTGGCTTGCCCCAAACTCTGAAGGATTGTGTTATATTGGAAGAGTATTGCCTGAAGTAATGACTGTAACTCATGATAAAATGAAAGACATACACCGTGGTGCCCAAGCTCCTTATACTCACACTCATTACGAGCACCTCGTTAAAAGACAACTGTCAGAAAGGTTAGAGCATCCGGCCTCTGATCTGATCCATGAATCCACCGGGATTCAGGTTCTGGTGGCGTTAGATTTCACTCGCACCGCTCGAGGAGTGATGAAT
This sequence comes from Pseudophryne corroboree, assembly GCF_028390025.1. Classification (NCBI taxonomy): domain Eukaryota; kingdom Metazoa; phylum Chordata; class Amphibia; order Anura; family Myobatrachidae; genus Pseudophryne; species Pseudophryne corroboree. Next base: position 76,650 of record NW_026967885.1, on the reverse strand, counting down.
TATAGATACATTTCCGCACTCGCCAATTTGTTAGATAATATCACTGAAATGTATGATGACACGTTTAGATACACTGGAAGAGAACTTCAAGCTTATAAAACAGAACTGGTACAGCATAGAATGGTTCTTAATTACCTCACAGCAGTGACAGGCGGATATTGTGTTACATTGGCAACACAGTACGGCGTGAAGTGTTGCACGTATATCACAAATAGCACCGAGGATCCGGTAGAGGTCATAGACCAAAAGATGGACGATATTCTCCAATTAAAGTGGGAATTTCGCCGAAAACACAATCTCACTCTTGCTGTTGTAGGTAATGAGCTGACTGGTTGGGTGTCATGGTTGAACCCGCGAAATTGGTTCTCTGGTTTAGGAGACTGGGCTCAAGGAGTCATAATGGATGTTGGGAAGTTTCTACTATGTATCTTAGGTGTCGTTATATCGATTGGATTGATATTTAGATGCGGGCAGGCTTTAATGAGGTGCAAACAAAGTACCAGAGTGATGAGTTTGAGGAGTGAGGAAACTGTAATTAACCTGGATTTGATTTATGACCCAACTGTAGAAACAATGATGTGATGAAAATGCGATTATACGGTCCGTTTCTTTCACCTGTTTTTCCGTTTTTTCCAAGGTAAAAAGACCCACTTTTGACGAGGAATTTGATGACCCTGTATACAGACAACTGATGGATTAAAGAAGAAGTTTTGACCACTTGAGATATGGACACTTGATGAACTTTGCCATGGATCCCCAGTTTCCCTAGAATTCTTAAAATTACGCTAGCCCAACATTTTTTGTAAATCTAATGGCTTTGACAAAGCTTATTGCTCACGCTTAATGAGCAAAACAGCGCAAAGAAGACGACTTTCAACTGATACCGAACAAAACTTCAACCGACAGATGTACATTAACCTGACATAGAATACCACCGCATTTACCGTAATTATGTCTTTTCTTCATTTCTACAACCCTCAGGTAATGACACACATAGTATAGGGAATACAGGCACAGATATCAGCAATCACATATTCCCCCATTCATGCATCATCAACTAAAATGTGCTCCCCATTTCGTTCAAAATCCGAAAAGAGCTCGGTAAAGTTTGACAGCCCATCCACAGACCTGTACCACGGGATAAGAAGGAATTCAAATGTATACTTCGCAATACCTCGAAGCTTGATTTACAACACGTACGGCACGATGATACATGACCCCCCCAAACATGGACTCATACACACATGCTTCTGCTATCACACTAGGTCATACCTTCTTCACACCTACTCCTCTCTCCTCCCTCACCCAACCATGGAAATGAATTAACCCCTGACATATATTTTTCTCCTTTTTGAAATGTTTTAGAAGGTGGCAGTTATTATTGACTGCCAAAGGGTGGACTGTCAAAGTCAGAAAAATATCTCTATACACACTGCCATATTTGCACCTCACACTGGTCCGCGCTGCGCATGCGTGCGCTCTCCCGTGAAGGCGCATACCCGCTGTTGCGTGCACCCGCTGGTGCACGGTATGCGTATTTACGGTAAAGTTTGTGTAGTCGTAGCGTGCGACTCAATCGTTACATATTTTTCACAAATAATGTATTTTATAGATCATGGTCCCTTTGATAGATTCTGAAAGTTTGGTTAATATAGAATGTTTATGAACAGAGGAATCCCTCTTTGTTTGATACGAAGGGTCAGATAGGAGTAATACAGTGGTGTTTAGTATCCATCGGAAGAATATTTAATTAGAAATATTCCGGTGTTGGTTTGAAGCAGATCAATCGCTCGTGCGAATAGTTATGGACATAAGAAGTTTATGAACATTTACTTTATTTGCACTTTATTACCCATGCGGCGGGAAACCCAGTTTCCCTCCCACCTGAGCAGTTGGAAATAGTCACAGCCCACCTGTATGAATCAACCTATGACCTTTTGTTATAATGCGAAGCCGAATTCCTGTGTCCAATGAACAATGAGATTGTAGGGACCATTGAATTGTATTGTGTGTGGGGCATAAATAGCAGGCCGACCATATCCAACTTCACTCTCTTCAACGGTTCTCATTGCTGATAATCGGGAGCTGGATATCGAGGCGCATGCGATCGTTCCCCTTTGTGCGTAAGTTCTCTCCGTAATCATATTGTCTTACTGTGAGCCATTTCTCTCTCTCCCTCTCTTCTCGTTCTCTCGTATTTTTTCCTTGATTAGACTTGAATTGTATTGTATTGTATTTCCTGTGTAGTTATCTGGTTAGTTGGTTTATGTTATATTGTAGTGTATGCTTTGTACTGTGATTCCTTTTGCAAGTATAATAGTCATAATACACATAATAGGTTTCGGACCCTAAGCCCAGGTATCTGCGTATTCTTTATAGTGTTAAGTACTCCCTGAGCATCGGTGACACCCAAGCAGCTTTGTAGTTAATCAGGTTACACAAGGTTGCACTTACACTTTGTCTCTACATTAAGGTTTGCTGTGTATTTCATTGCTAAAGGTATAGATATAAAGGTTTAACGTTGTGAGCGTCTGCATCGCTGGTGATCTCCTCGTGGTCCCGAGCGCTGCTACGCTATAGCGAATCATTACGATAAGTCAACAGCCAATAGTCTGCCTGCCTGCGATCACTTGGCCGTGAGTGAACGTGACGCCTGAGCGTCTCGATCACGGCTAAGCGATCGATACGCAACTTGCGTACCCTTACGGTACTTCTTACGTAGAGAGCGTACATTGTTCTTAGACCTCATAAAGGGTTATATACACGATAAATATTTAGCTTTATCAGTGGTTACAGGCTTTGTGCACGGCAGGGGATCCGGTGCTGGTTTTTGTGCTCACGGTCGTGAGGTCTAAGTGGGGCGTGGACAGCACCTGCTATATAAACCCTCTTCTCAGGTTAAGCAGATGCTGCTGAATCTTTGTTGGTTAGTCAGTTCCTGAAAGTTAGCAAGTACTGTGTAACTTTGTATTTGTTTGTTGCTTACTGCAAATAGGCCTTGGGATTTGGTACTACACTCTGCCAATCCAGACCTAGCAGTAAGACTGGAGTCAGTCGTTTAACTTGCTGGGGTTCTTTTGCTACTCTGTGAACTTAGCAAGTTTGCGGCTGTATTCTCAGACTTGCCTGCCAAAATCCTTTCTCACTGTGCAAGGTGTTCAGGTGTCAGTTTAGTGGCAGTAAGCTGAACCAGTGCACTGCAAGTGAGGACTAGGATTGTGGAGACTCTCCTAGGGTCTATTATTCCATCTCTGACCAAGGAGTTTACTGCCACACCCGTTGGTAACCCTTTAGGGTTTTGCTGTTGCCCTTAGCAACAGCATTTCGGGTTCTCTACGTATTAAAACACAACATCTCGCTTCTTTCCATCTGAGCATTCCTAATACTAGGGAGACACCCAGTTTCTTAGCCTCTGGGCTTCTCTGTTCACTTTGTGTTTATTTTGTTACCCTATCACCTTCTGTGTACGTAATGTCATATTCCCCAGTCTGTCTGTGAGTTCATTTGTTTTGCATCCCTCTCCGTTCAGTCACCAGTACATTCCTGCAGGCACTGGTGTGCATAACAATATATATATATATATATATATATATATAGTCACAGTAGCAGAAGGCGGCACTCTCAGGACTCGTAATAATGGTAACAATGGAAGAGACAGACAACTACTCCATAGATCTTTAGATCAACGTTTCGATTTATCCAAAAACCGTCATCAGGATCATATAACATACATTACACACAAGACATACTTACATAACCTCGTCTCCCCCCGTCAGGAAGCCGCCGGCGCCGAGCCATCTCCCGGGTCAGTGACGTCACTGACGTCACCACACGTGCGCCGCGCGCCCACCGGCGCGCCCAGATGACAGCCCGGCGTCATGGCAACCAGGCACACCATAACAAACCCCTGTAAATACATACATAAAAAAACATCAATCGCAAGCTAACATATGGTAACAGGGTAAAATAAAACCTTATCGTCAATCACTACACCGATGCTGAGCAATAGGTATCAGGCCGGATGAAATATCGCTAGTACAAACATAGCACCTACTAACTGTCAAAACTATACTTCAAAATGCGGTCATGTTACAGAAAACAACTCAAAGGTAACGTCTCATTTAAACCGCGAGGGGAGACCGTGTCCAAACGGTAAATCCAACGCTATTCTTTCTGCAACAATACCCTGTGTCTATCACCCCCCCGCATTCTCTTAGGTGCTTGGTCTATAATTTTGTATCGTAAGGTACTCAGCCCATGATTGAAAGCTTTGAAGTGCCGAGCAACAGGCTGACTGTGTGTCCCAGTGTGTTCTAACGCCTGTCTAATCGCAGACCTGTGTAGGGCCATCCTTTCCTTGAATTGCCTTGAATTGCCTTGAGGTCTTCCCCACATAGAGGAGACCACAAGGACAACGTATAATGTAAATGACAAATGTGCTGGAGCACGTTAAAACCTGTCGTATGGCACACCTGGCTCCCGTATGTGGGTGCGGAAAGGAACTCCCCGTCTCCATGTAGCTACACGTGGTGCACCCAGTGCACCTGTAGCAACCTGTTTTTTTAGTCAAAATATTGGTAGGAACCAAATCCTGAAAGGAAGAAATATCATTCTTCACCAACTAATCTTTAAGATTATGATCCCTAGCAAAGCTAGGCATTATAGTAGCATTCCGGAGACACGGCAAGTCCCTATCCGTAGTCACAATGGGCCACAATCTTTTAGCACATTTAGCAATCTCCCCACTCGAGGAGTGAAACTTCTGGACAAAGGGGACAACCTCTCTGCCCCCCCCTTACCCGGACTCTTCATTAGTGTCTTAGCCCTAGGAATTTTAAGCACTTTCTCCTTTGCTTCAATCAAGGCATCATATTTGTACCCCCTCACCATAAATTGACGTACCATGAGGTCAATCTCCTTCTCAGTTTCAACAGGATCATCGGAAATTCACGCATGACCCCATCGCGCATCCCTGCCGCTGTATGTACCACCCCATGTCAAATAAAAAATAATTACGTTGCAACGTCAATTCCAATAATGCTAGAAAAAAAGATACACCTGGATCATTATATAGAGGACTCGTGGACAGCAGTCTCCTTACTGCTTCTAACCCTTCCTGGTGGGGTATGTTCGTATACAAGCTTACTATGTCCATCGTGCATAGAAAGCTGCCCACTGGCACCTCTTTGATCGCCTGTAGCTTCAAAATCAACGCCGTCGTATCCTTCAAGTAGGTGGACTGAACCTGGATCACGGGCTGGAGATAATTATCCAAATATTTGGAGACTTTATAATAAATGGAATCTCTGGCGGCGATGATCGGCCGGCCAGGCGGCTCCGTCGGGTGCTTATGCACTTTGGGCAGCGTATATAATACTGGCGCCACAGGATTTTCCTCAAATAGAGCCAACTGAGTGCTCTTGGTAATGATTCCATCCTTAACTTCTGTTTCCAAAATATTGCCCAATTCTTGGTTGTACATCAGAGTCGGATCAGCACTCAATTTAGCATAGACAGCTGTATCCCCCAGCTTCCGATAGATCTCTTTTCTGTATTGTACCAAATCTTGTACATCAATTCCGCCCCCCTTATCGGCAGGGCGGATGATGATGGACTGGTCCTTACTCAGATCCTTAAGTGCTTCAATCTCACTTTTAGATAAATTGGGCCTAAACTGTCCATCCCGTTTATTGATCTCCTTTACCTGCTGATCCAGTGTTCTATTGAAGCATTTCAGTGAAGTATTCATACTCAGTGGATCAAATTTCGATTTGCTGCGAAAAACTGTACCGGTCTCTGCTGCACTGGGTGTCGGCATATTAGAAAAATGTTCCTTAAGTCGCAGCTTGCGGTCAAATTTATAATGATCCAGTTTCCATTGGAAATCATCAAAGCCACTGGATGGCACAAACGACAGTCCATTGTTTAGAACCCGTAATTCAGCATCCGACAAAGTCCGACTGGACAAGTTAAAGACTATTTGTTTTTCTTCTTGGCAGCGGCTTTTGAACGTTCTTTGCCACTGCTTTCCTCGTCGGGTAACCGGTCTCCTTTTGTGTCGCGCTGAGCGCGCGTACTCACCCCTAAAGGGGGTTTGTTCGCAGCACCTCTCTTCTGTGTCTCCGACTTGCTTAGGGAGGAATTACCTCCACTTGAGGACTCCGTATCACCAGGAAAGCGTCTAAATCTATGTTGTCGAGATCTGAACTGTCTTTGTCCATCTGGGTGTTGTGCCCAAGAATAGACCTTACATTCAGCATAATCTTTCTGTACCAAATGTAATTTGTCCCGCTTAAACTTTACAAGCTCACGTCGGTATTTCTCGACTTGGATGGTTAATTTCTCCATCCAGTTCTCCTTATCATCTGATTTGAGGGTATCTAGATGTACTGCCTCAAAAGCTGCTTTCTTACTGCGGATCTCGGACAGTGCCCTGGTCGACTCCTCAATAACGAGTAAAATGAGATCCAGGCTGCATTTGTTGAGAATAGCAGCCCATTTCCTGCAAAACTCAGCGTTATACTTCCCAATCGTAGGGATATTGCGTATCCGGAACCCTCTAGGGATTTGCCCACTCCTGTGGTAATCCGACAGGGTCACCCCATGCAAATAAAAATCAACCTCTTTTTTGGACAATCTTAATAGTTGTGTGAATAGCTGTTCAGGTGCTTCCAATCCACCTGTTAATTCCAGCTTATCCTTAACCCTGATTGAATCAGCATCGGTATCAGAATAACTCCACGTTTCTCCCGTGAGTAAAACAACATTTCTGTAGCCAGTGTTCACTTGCATGATGAGTGAGTTAAAAACAAAAACCGGCCAGGATTGAGTGACCGTGCACTCTGCCCTCCTGATAGCCGGGGAGAATCCAGACAGTGAAACCAAAAATAAATAATCAAAAGCGGTGCCTTGTGTAACGTATATTGCCGCAGCTGGGTGCTGTCCCACCGCTGATCAACATACGTGTATTCACTTTCCATACACACCGGCACTCAGCTGTGTCTCAAAGAATATGCCCAGGTGCCCTCCAAGAAGAACCCAGCACGGGTCTAAACAGTCATAGTAGCAGAAGGTGGCACTCTCAGGACTTGTAACAATGGTAACAACGGAAGAGACAGACAACTACTCAATAGATCTTTAGATCAACGTTTCGATTTATCCAAAAACCGTCATCAGGATCATATAACATACATTACACACAAGATATACTTACATAACCTCGTCTCCCCCCGGTGGGTGCGCGGCGCACGTGTGGTGACTGCAGTGACGTCACTGACCCGGGAGACGGCGCGGCGCCGGCGGCTTCCTGACGGGGGGAGACGAGGTTATGTAAGTATGTCTTGTGTGTAATGTATGTTATATGATCCTGATGACGGTTTTTGGATAAATCGAAACGTTGATCTAAAGATCTATGGAGTAGTTGTCTGTCTCTTCCGTTGTTACCATTATTACAAGTCCTGAGAGTGCCGCCTTCTGCTACTGTGACTGTTTAGACCCGTGCTGGGTTCTGCTTGGAGGGCACCTGGGCATATTCTTTGAGACACAGCTGAGTGCCGGTGTGTATAGAAAGTATATATATATATATATATATATATATATAACGCACAAGAAGGCGGCACTCACAAGGCTTCCAATGGATGAATAGAATAATGAGACAGACTGCGTCAATAGCCAGGAACTATTGACGCTGTCTGTCTCATTATTTATCCATTGGAAGCCTTGTGAGTGCCGCCTTCTTGTGCGTTATGTTGGAGTATGATTGAATTAAGGAGGGCACCTGAGCATTTCTATGGGACAGTAACATAAGTGCCGATCTATCACTGCATATATTTATATAGATATATAATCACAAGGATCCACTGAACTCGCCATTCCCAGAAGAGGGGTGCTCTCACATAATCCCCAACCCATGGATGGGGTGCAGTGGGCTGTGACCACCTTACTCAAATATACATATACAGTGGACCCTGCAAACTCCTTGGCAGCTTCATTCACCTTAACACTTTAGTATACATCTGAATAAATAATGGGTTTTGATTTATGAATTTTACAATGCATGTTAGCTTGTGGCCCAATTCACGGGACCCCATTTCACCGCACCTACTCTATCACATAAACTTTCACGTAGATATTTTTAGAGACCTGGCTACTGCTGTCTCACAGGGAAAAATGTGCTTACCTGGTTTAAAGCTTACCTACCACACTTATGGCTTTTAAAAGGTAAGAAAGTCCCCAGCACAACTACACAAGTGTGCTTACCTGGTTTAAAGCACACCTGCCAACTGACTTATGGCATTCAAAGTGAGACAGTCACTGACACACCTAAACAGCAGCTTACCCAGGTTAAAACTAAATGAGATAATGGGTGTATGAGAGAGATATGATGGTGTGTATAATAGGGTAAATTTTTAATTGGCCCATTTGTGATCAGGAGAATTCAGGGTTCTCTGTATATGTGTATATATATATATATATATATATATATGTGTGTGTTTTTTTTGTATGTTTATACTAAAACAACTAGAAATGTAAAACTGAAATAAAACTTGCATAAATGTATACAGTATACACAGGCCATTGTTTTTAATCAGGATTAGAGAAATAAAAAAATGTTTTGTGAAATGTTAGTCATTTTGATATGTTAATAATATAAACAATATATACAGGAAACACATATACCTAGTCCATGAATACTGTGAAGGATAATTAAATAAATGTATTTTCTACTCAAAAAGAACAGAATATTTGCCAAAAAAAATATTTTAAATGAATCCTTACTTTTGCAAAGCTCAAACCTTCATGAAAAGGTTGCACTTAAGAAAAATAATAATGTACCTTACAGTATGTCATTACACTTTAGTAACAAAGTACACAATGGTGTACACAAATATAACAATCATAATAAATTATTTAATAAAATATATAAGTAGCCAAAATAACTATGCTGTTATTTTTCAATAGATTAAACAGGTCACTGCTTGAGGCTACCAGCACCCAGGGCCTGCTGAGACATACCTCTGGTGTGGTCTGAATGTAGGGGTGGTGTTTTGTAGGTGTAGGTCTTTGGAAGTTGCTGTCTCCTGATGTAATAACATACTGCTAAGGTGAAGTTAACAAAAATTTACTTATTCTCCATACTCTTATAGAGCAGTTTTTAAAAAAATCATTTTCAGAAAAAACGACTAATTTCTAAAATGACTAAACATCCCTTGTATGCCATCATTGTTGAGGTATTTCTAGTCAAGATCCCTAGATGGGAAATTCTAGCCAAGACCTCAGGAGAGGTATAGATGGGTCCACGGTTATCTTGGATAGTTTGCTGCACCTAGGCACAACATGGTTTATTTACATAAACCCTTCATCTATTGTTCTCAGCTGCAATACAACACAGACAACAATACATCAGGGGATTAAGTAATTACATCAGGGGATTAAGTCCAACTGCCCAGTCTAAATTAATCCTATTAAAGGTCAAGATAAACATGAACCCATCTGTAGTTCATAGTTCCCAGAAAGGAAGATTACAGCTGAGGCCCAAGAAGGGAAGATAGTAGCTGTGATGCCAGATGGGGTGGTTCATGTCATGTCTTCTGAAGAGATTTCTGTTTCTGCAGCAATTGATTGGGCAGTTGACACTCTTATATCTGAGGAGACATCCCAGCCAAATATGTCTGCAGACAATTCACAAATTCCTCCTAAAGACCATGATCCAGATCCAGTCATCCTCTACTGTAAACTGGGACAGTTTCATAAGCTAATATTGCAGTCTCTAGCTGCAGCTCCACTGTTCACAGGCATAGTTGGTGATCCTCCTTCTTATGTCCTTCAGAGGGGAGGCTAGGAAGTGGGCTGACCAGTTAATAGCATCTAGATATCTGATTCTGCAGGACTTGGGGACTTTCAGCAAAGCTGTTGTCAAGAGGTTTGGTGGAACAGATTCAGTTCATTCTGGATCATCTGAGAGTTTTGTTTCATCTACCAATAACTCATTTACCAGCAAAGAGGTCAAGTCGGTAAGATCTGGGCTTAAACATGGCTTAAAAATCATTAATCCATATTGCATGAGAAAACACGATACTGTAAAACATAGTAAATTTCCATGTTTAAGTAAATAAACAATCTCCTGTGCCGGAGTGATCACCAGCCTGTTTATACTATGGAAAACTTAGCCAAAACTATTTTTTGTAAATTTTTTTCCCAGGAGAGAACATTAGTACGTGCTTCAGGAAGAAATCAAGAGAAAATCATAGTATACAATATGTGCCTGTTTTACATAGCAGCCTATCTATGTCTAAATAGTGTTATTACATAGCAAGTCACATTATTAAGGTCAAATAGATTTAAATAGAGAAGCAAATGGTGTACAAAGTTAAAGTACTAATTAAGGTAAAAAATACAAATTTACTCTTTATAAAAATGTTTAATCTTCTTTGCTGCATCAGACTGATTTATCTAATAAATAATGTGAACAGATTTCAGAAGACATATCAGTAACAATATTATTGGTTGTTAATTTTACTGAATTATTTAAGTTCTATATTTAGCAGAGGTCAGATGTTTACCCAGATCTAAAGGAATACAGTATATTTACTAAAGTGCTGGCTTTTAGAAGTGTCAATGTTGCCAATAGTAACCAATCAGAATCTACCTTTCTTTATTATTATTATTATTATTATTATTATCCTTTATTTATATGGCGCCACAAGGGTTCCGCAGCACCCAATTACAGAGTACATAAACAAATAATCAAACAGGAAAACAGCAACTTACAGTTGATGACAGTATAGGACAAGTACAGGGTAAATAAACAAAGCTACATCAGCAGATGACACTGGAATAAGTTTCAGGTGGCAGAAGACTGCTGGATTTGGTGCAGCTGAAGATTATTAAAGTAAGAAAAGGGTAAGCACATGAGGGAAGAGGGCCCTGCTCGTGAGAGCTTACATTCTAAAGAGGAGGGGTAGACAGACAGGGTTGAGACAGATGGGGTACATAGAGAGCGTGGAACTGAGGTTTAGGATGAGATTTGGCTGGGTTTGGTGAAGAAATGGGTCTTGAGAGCCCGTTTGAAGTTTTGTAGAGAGGTGGAGAGTCTGAGGGGGAGAGGTAGGGAATTCCAGAGAAGTGGTGCAGCACGTGAAAAATCTTGGAGGTAGGAGTGGGAGGAAGTAATCCGTAGGCAGGAGAGTTGGCGAGCATTAGCAGAGCGAAGAGGACGGGCGGGAGTGTAAAGCGAGATATGATCAGAGATGTAGATGGGAGAGGAGTGGGTGAGGGCTTTGTAAGCAAGTGTGAGAAGTTTGAAATGGATTCTGAAAGGGAAGGGGAGCAAGTGAAGGTCTAGTAAGAGAGGAGAGGTGGACGTAGTGCGTTTGGTGAGGAAAATGAGCTGGGCAGCAGCATTGAGGATAGATTGGAGTGGAGAGAGGTATTTGTCAGGAATGCCAGTCAGGAGGAGATTACAGTAGTCCAGTCTGGAGATGACCAGTGAGTGGATAAGAGTCTTAGTAGCATCCTGGGTCAGAAAGGGTCGGATCCTGGAAATATTTTTTTAGATGAAAACGGCAGGTTTGTGAGAGGTGCTGAATGTGTGGTTTGAAGGAGAGGGAGAAGTCAAGGATTACTCCAAGACAGCGCACTTGGGGGGTAGAGGAGATAGTAGTGCCATCAATAGATAATGAGATTGTAGGAGGTGAGGTTATGCGGGAGGGAGGGAAGATGATCAGCTCGGTCTTAGACATGTTAAGTTTAAGAAAGCGCTGGGACATCCAGGAAGAGATAGCAGAGAGACAGTTGGAGATACAAGTGAGGAGAGTAGGGGAGAGGTCTGGAGAGGAAAGATAGATTTGAATGTCATCAGCATAGAGATGATATTGGAAACCAAAAGAACTAATGAGCTTACCTAGTGAGGACATATAGAGAGAGAAGAGAAGAGGACCAAGGACAGAACCTTGGGGTACCCCTACAGTTAGTGGAAGTGAGGGGGAGGTGGAGTCATGAGAGGAGACAGAGAATGAACGGTCAGAAAGGTAGGACGACAACCAAGAGAGGGCAGTGTCGCGCAGACCAATGGAGTGAAGGATTTGCAGTAGGAGAGGATGGTCCACAGTGTCAAAAGCAGCAGAGAGATCAAGTAGAATAAGTAGAGAGTAGTGTCCCTTAGATTTAGCAGCATGGAGGTTATTGCATACTTTTGTAAGGGCAGTTTCAGTGGAGTGAAGAGGACGGAAGCCAGATTGGAATGGGTCAAGCAGTGAGTGTGAGGAAAGAAAGGAAGTAAGGCGGTTGTAGACAATACGCTCAAGGAGTTTGGAGGCAAAAAGGAGGAGAGAGATGGGTCGGTAGTTGTAGAGAGTGTTTGGATCAAGGGTAGGTTTTTTAAGAATAGGAAAGATGAGTGCATGTTTGAAGGCAGAGGGGACAGTGTCTGATGATAGGGAGAGATTGAGAAGGTGGGAAAGATGGGAACAAGCAGAAGAAGAGAGGTAGCGGAGGAGGCGGGAGGGGATAGGGTCAAGTGGGGAGGTGGTGAGGGGACAGGAACGAATGAGGGCCATGACTTCCTCTCCAGATGCATGGTAGAAAGATGACAGAGTTGGTGCGAGGGATGGGGAGGTTTGGTAAGGGATGGGAGAAGGCTGGTTACTGATGGTCTGGTGTGATGTGATGTCCTGACGTATGGAGTCAATTTTGGATGTGAAGTAAGTGGCAAAGTCAAGAGCAGATAGTGAGGAAGGGAGACGAGGTGGAGGTGAGCAGAGGAGTGAGTTGAGAGTGGCAAAAAGACGCCGGTGGTTGGAAGACTGGGAGGAGATGAGGTTCTTGAAGTATGACTGTTTAGCAAGAGAAAGGGCAGCACTGAAGGATGAGAGCATAAGTTTGTCTAACACTTACAAGAAGAAAATTGCTAGTATCTGGTTGGTTGCTATCAGCAACATCACCACATAAAACCCATACCTTAGTATTGTAAATATATTCCATAGAGGTCGCTGAGGTCTCCCACAGTCTGGGGATGATCTCCTCCTTCCTGCTATGGCAGTGATTTATAATTCTGCAGTGTGTTGTCCAACTCCTTATAAGGGTGAGTACAGCATTAGTAGATCATGTCAGACACCAGAAATCCCCCCTCAGGTGTGGTGTAAAATTCCATGTAAGACATTTACTGATACCGTGTAATATATAACTTCTGGAACGTCAACCAAAACTTATAGTTATCCAAAATATAGCTATAGTTATAGTTTAAATTAACATTTTAAGACTGTTTTGCTAAATGAAATTTAGGTTGAACCACCCAGAAATGAATCATATATCCTCATTGGCTATTAAAAAAAAACTCTTTAACATTGACAAATTATTTTCCATTATCTTACAAAATTCTCACTGAATTACATGTAAGGTGATTCTGTAAATACAGCATTAATAGTTACTCATAGCAATCACAGATATAAGTTATGTTTTTGAAATACAAGGTAAAAATGAGACTGACAATGTGGGAGATGTATGATGCAGTAAAAATAGCGGAGAAGTCAGCCATTGGGGTAGTTACCATTGGCAATCAATTATTTGCTAAAAATAAAGCCATGCTAGTCGTGGCTCTGTCTGTGACTAGGCACGCCTGCCCGGGCACGCCTATCACTGAGATTATCCCTGTCTGTCACTTGAATGGAGATAGTCTCCGTCCGTGCACATGGACAGAGATGCTCTGAATGGGAGCATCTCTGTGCACTCCTGAAGTGACTAGATGGGCAGATCACCTAGTCGCACTGGGAGTGCACATTTCATGGAGCCACCTAAGATGAGCGCGGCTCAATCTGAATGTATAATTGTATATAATTCACTTAATAAATGTTATATCTAAGCTGATTGGTTACAATGGGTTACTTCTCCACTGGCCACTTCTCCATTCTCTTCACTGCTTCATACATCTACCCCAATGTGTTCTAGTATTAGACATAATGATGCAGAAGGCTGTCCCCGGACAGGTGATACTTTCTCAAATCTTTTTCTTCCATTTGGTTAAGAATTCACATTTCCAGTTGACTGACATGAACAGGACTATTGATGCCAGACAATACAGGCAGACCACCCCATCAGGTCATGACCTGTATAACTCATGACAGCAGGTGGTGGGGCTTCATGTATTAGCCTGTGTGAATGGGAAGCAGAAACCTAGAACATTGTGTAGATTTAGAGAAAAAAAGAATATGGAGTTACAGAACTAGAAAAAAATATTGAAAATACTGTAACTGCTAACTTTAGTTTGCATCTTAATTAATGTACATTGTGTATATGTACATTTTCTAAATGTAACATTAATAGAACACAACATTCACTGTAGGACATTATTTTTAATATTTCAGCAAAAAATATGGCAGGCTTCCACTGTGTCAGGACACCTGTTAAGAGTAAAAGAAACAATTATGTAAGTATTCCATATGGTAAATATACACCCATATGGGTCTATCACTTTATTAACCTTTGAGGAATTTAGTATACAATTCCTAAAAGGTTAAAAAAGTCATAGAACCATAGAGGGTTTGTTACAATTTACAATACATATTGATTATGTAAGGACCCTAAGAATTTATATTCCAATCTAGGACCTATAATTGTCAGATATACATTAGGGGATATACAAATATGTATGGGTGTACATTTACCATATGGAATACTTACCTCATTGGAGAAATGGAATTTGAGCAAAGTTGAACTACAGTATGTGCCAAAAATATACATCCAGACTGTTACTGTAGATATGTACTTCCCATCCTTAATACTTACCTTATTGGAACACTTCCCTCTTTGGGATTATGGAAATATGATGAAAGTGGTCTTTATGTTCACGATGCATGCCTGGGATATTACAATAGGTGCAATTATTAATATTGAGATATTGGGATTATATCATTCTGATTTATTATTGGGGAGTCAGTGTCTAGTTTAATGGATATACCCTAGAATATAAAGGTGTACATACTAAATATAATCATTTATGCATTCAAAGATAAAGTTTATTTATCAATATCGGTGTGTCTTTATTTAAAAAAATAATAATTTGTATCAGTATATGTGACATTACTCCCATCTATTTTAATTAATTTTAAAAAAACACATTGGTGTACCTTAATCACAGATTTTAATATAATGATGTTTTTTGTTGTTGTTTCACTGTGTGTTTTGTTCAGAAATTCTCCCCCCCTCTTTTTCTTAATTATTTTTTATTTATTTTTTGGGGGTGAATGGTTGTCACTTTTTACATTAATTCACTACTCACTATTCACATAAAGTCACTGCAAAGTAGCATGTAATCATTTTTTGTATAAATTTGACTCACATATACACTGTATCACTATCATACTATATAAATATCACACTACACATTATTCTTCACCTCTTCACTCTATTTATTTACAAATATATCACATTAATATAATGGGAGAATCAATGAAGCATTAAACACAACAAAAATAAATGTAATATAAATTAATAGAACACATAACAAAAGATAGAAGATACTTATCTGAACTAATTAATTGTACATGTATACACCTGTATTTACAATCTGAATAGGAAACAACATGGTTTCTCTATATTTATAGATATGAAACTCCACCAATAATATATCATTTTTCAAGAGTTATATATTTGTTAAAATGTAATGTTCACAAATGCATAATAATGTATAAATAACTCCTTTTTTATTTTATCCTAAACGCATTATGCAATATAGTCTCTTAAATATATAAAAAACGCAGTATTGTGGCGTAATTTGTAATATTTATTTTTGCATTGATTGTACTAATTGGTATACATATCACAGGGTGACATATACGGACCCTGGAAACCATGGGTTTAACATAACTAGGCATATTGGAATGCCTCTACTGAAATACGGATTATCAGATAATTGAGTAACACAGCCGCTGAGATATGCGGTAACGGATCAGGGATTTGAAAATCTCCCGTCCGTGTATTTAATCAGCCAATTGATTACAGAGCGGCTGCAGTTTATAGTAACGGACCGGGGATTTGAAAATCCCCTGTCTGTCCATGCTATTGGGCTTCAGACTGATAGGAAGCTATGATTGGTCCCTCAACCCTTTATTAATGTGCAACTAGGCGGGCGCCGGACGCTAGAGCCCTGATGAAGCTCTAATGTAGAGTGAAATGTGCATAGGGAGTAGCCGTGTGCTGTCTATTGAAATAAAAATGTTCTAATGTATAAGAAACTGTTAACCTGTTATGCCTGGTAACCGATCATTGTGAATATTTAGAGAATGTACAGAAGAGTTCTAGTTATACATAGAATGGCATGGTGAGATCCTAATAGCATTTATCACAGGCAGCATATGCTATTCTGAGAGACCCCTATTCTGAGAGACCCCACACGATAATATAGCGTAGTGCATATTAGCACTGTTTATAACTCACAGAGAAGAATATATGTACTTTGTGAAAGCAACTTATTATTATTATTATTATAACGTCTACTTTGCCGGTTCATTTACACGGGTGCAGTCTGTGTGAAGCACTGTGTTGGGAACAATTTAGTGTATACACAAATTATTATTGCAAGGTTCCTTTGTCCGGACACTCAATAAAATACATTTGAGATCTCTATTATCACTACGGATACAGATGTTTATCCACACATGCCATATGAGAATATAGCATAGTGCATGCCAGTACTGCTTAGAGTCCACAAAGGAAAATATATGCACTTTGTGAGAGCAATTCACTACCAGTACGACGCCCACATTGCCTGTACATTTACACAGCCAGTTTATGTGGAGCACTGTGTGAAAATATTATACATATCATTTATTACTATAATAATTCTCTTGTCCAGATATTGAGTAAAATACATTCAAATAGTATACAATCTCAGCCTTTATGTTTTGTCATATTGATTGGACAAGAAATGTATAACTAGCTAATAAAGGATATCTATCTTTAAAAAATACAATAACTGATCTCCAATTAATGGTTAACATATTATAATGTATATAAATACCAATGACTAAAAGGGGACACAAAACATTTTAGTAATGTCCCATGGATTTGTAAAAGACAGTATCTGTTCAGCATATGGATTGAGGATTCCATGAAATAGATGTTATTCCTGCGCTCTTGTGTTTAAGATAAAGGGTTATCATATAAATGTCTGTCACTGAGAACTGATCTGTTACCTACTATCATTCTTGCTTATCAATCTTAAAATACAGGTATAGAGTGACAAACTATTATTCTCTAAGGGGAATATGTACAGGAGCACCTGCAGATTAGTATTGTGACACAGTTACAACATGAAAAAGATACCCTGCTTATAAAAGCAACAATTGTATCCAACATTCTATCTAATACAGAATGAATTTGCGTTCACTATTCAACAGTGACTGCAATATTAAATAGAAAAAGAGCACAGATGTAATATCTAGATTGGAAACTCTTGTTCTTGCACAGTAATGTACATATAATAATATTCAAATCATGAATTAATATCAATTGAGTAAGGTTGCCATAGATTTATTAAGATATAGAATTAGAATAAGGTCACAGTTTATCTAATACAGACAATATAAGTCATGATCATATTGTTTTATGTGATACATGAGTGAAATATGTTTTTTTTTATATTTCATATGGGATACTAATAAAGTTGATTAATTCCATATGGGTATTGGTAATGTACTACAATGAGTGTCAACTTGTATATATAAAGAAAAGTAATGACATTATAACAATTTGTGGTTATGGGAGCGAGTGCACCCCAAAACTGATCCCCCTTTTCTCTCTTTTTCTCTCTCTGCATATATATTAGGATCAGTGGGTAGCATCAATTTATAGACATATGTGTGTATTATACACAAAATTATGAGACTATATCCCATAAAGTTATATTTTTGAAAATAGGTCTGGTGCGGGACTTTCTTCTTCTATACACACACATAAAGTGATTACTCTGATTATTCTGAAGAAACTAAATATTAACTAACTCACTCTCAAATGACTGTCCAATTTATCAGCTCCCATGCCCCTCCAAGCTTCATGAGAGACTTGCCTACACATGCCTCACACAATTTCTTAACTCACAACCTGATTGGACCCACGTTAGTCAGGCTTTTGTGCCCAACACTCCTGAGAGACAGCATTGACTAAAGTAGTGAATGATCTTTTCACTGCTAAATCTAAAGTCCATTACTCACTTCTTATTCTCTATGATTTCTCTGCTGCTTTTGACACTGTTGACCAATGTCTTCTCATACAAACACTACAATCTCAGTCTCTAGGGCACAGCACATTTTTGGTTCTCTACCAACCTACTGCATCTATTCTCTCTTTCAGCGCTTGTTTCTCTGAATCCACATCCTTTTTGCTACTTCTATTATTTGGAGCAACACAAGTCTTAATCTTTTATCCTTTGCTTTTCTCAATCTATACCACTTCTCATGGCAAACTAATCAGCTCTTTCAGATGTCAGTATAATATGTATGCGGATGATACTCAAATCTACCAATCTTCCCAAGATTCATCAACATCTCTATTGGGCTGTGTCTCTGAATGCCTGTCTGCCATTTCTTCTTGGATGTCATCTCACCACCTCGGATCCACTCTGTCAATCCCTCCATTGGTTACCGGTATTCTACTATCGTCAAAAAATTATTTGTATTTTTTTTACTTAGAAATCCATTAACCAAACTGCACCAACATACATCTCTTGGTTCATCTCATAATATCTCTCTGCCCAAACTATTTGCTCTGCTCAAGATCTTCATTTCTCATCCACATGCATTATTCACATCCACTCAAAATAACAGGACTTTTCTGGGCTGCACCCATTCTGCAGAATGTCCTCCCACACACAGTAAAGGGTAAATTTACAAAGATGGGAGTTCTATCCAAGATGGGATGTTGCCTGTAGCAACCAATCAGATTCTACTTCTCATTTATCTAGCAACAGCTAGAAAATAATACCTGAAATCTGATTGATTGATTGATTGATTGATTGATTGATTGATATAGGCAACATCCTATCTCAAATAGAACACCCATCCTAGTAAATTTACCCCAAAAATTCACCTCTACTCACCTCTATTCTACAAACCTTCAAGCGGTCTCTGAAAACTTACCTTTTCAGACTTATCAAATTCTGGACAAACCCACATAACCTAAAAAACCTCCATATCTAATTACATCCCCTCTGTACAGTTCGCACATAACTTCACATAATTTGTCCATCTTCACTTTTCCATCTTAATGACCCTTGGCCAACATTGCTGCTTAACCATATTATACAGCCCATTAAGAAATTTAGAATCTGGCAGAACCATTATGTATTTGATACTGTAGCACATATCCTTGTGTATCAATGCCTCTTTCCCTGTAAGTATGCAAACAGGGCCTTCCTACCTCTATGTATGTCTGTTATTACCCAGTTTTGTTCTGTTACTGTTGTTCCAATTTTAAAGAGCAATAGAATATTTTGCACGAAAGAAGAACCGGTTAATAAAAACATAAAAATAAATAAATAAACTCCACACCAGATAATAGGCTTTGGATAACAAAAAACTGTTTTAGAAACTGGAAAAACTGTTTTAGGAACAAAACTAATGGACATCTCCCCCAATGTCCATTTTATTAAATACAGACCTTCCTCTCCAGGTGAGCTGGAATTTGAGGGGAAAATGTGCAGAGACCAGGTTGTAGTTGCCATCTTGCCATATGCATGCTGACCTGCTGAGGGGCCAGAGCAGAATGCACTGCACAGAATGCTATTTATCGAAGGACACTTGAAATTTATGAATACAATGTCTAAAATAATTACAGCAACTGCAATATAATATATCAGTTCTGAAAATGCATGCAAATCTATTCATCCCAGGTACAACTGGCACGGGTAGGGACATCAATTATTATTTTTTGCAAACATATTTAGATACAGACTATTTTATGTGCATCATTAAATGAAAATATTTTTATTTGTTTTACTATTCTAAGACCATTCACTATGTATCATATATGTGGTGCTGGTACAGTGAGCTACTATGGGTATATTCACCTATACACAGAAAGGCAGATGAGTACAAATCTAGCATTCACTTTTCCTAAGTGCTTTTGCTATACCATAATGTATTACTTGCACTGAATTTTCTGTTAAATCATTCCTATGATCTCTCCTTGGCAAGACTTTCCATACATGTCTTCTCCCTGGTAACACTGAATTAGAGACAAAAGAAATCTCTCTTTCATGGGCAGGGCTGTTTGAAGTGTGAACCGGCAACCTTTTTCTTTGCATGCAGTTCTACTGAACGGTCTCGGCAGGGTCGCACCTCTCATTACCGGTGTGCACCCCAGGACCCTTTCCCTGTTTACCATACATACACTTTAATTGGGACACCCATGAAATACACAGGTTCTCTAGCTGAGTAAAACCAGGTGAAATGCAAGTTTGTAGTCAGCCAGAATCTGTGTGATTCATGTGTCCTGGTATAAAGGGATAGTATGGCACATCTGCATGTATCATACACCAACTGCATTCCTACTGTATATGATATACTGTATTTCATCTTCTCTTACCATGCCATTTTTCCATGTGAATTCTCCTGCTTTGATATTAGAAACTTGGTCATCTTGTGATTCTTCAAAGGTGGTCACAAACTTTAAAACAAATTCATATGATGTGTTAGTTTTATATATAACCCATTTTGCAACTGACCACTTAGAGGGCAGATCTCCTCTCTCATTGAAGGTCATCTCTTCTCCAGTGGGATCTGTGTAATGAAGGTTTCTCATAGAGTGCCGCTTACATTAGGAAATAAAAATGTCTGTATAAGTAATGGCACAAACACAGTAAATGTTCTGGACATATACATCCACTTATAGCATACAGTAACTGTGGCCCTAGATTTTATAGGCAATGAGAGAATGGGGTCTATTCCCTATACATAGGACTTTTTAATACATTTAAATGACTTCTTTACCATGCCTCGCCTCCCCCACTACCTACTATCAGTATACAAGAACTTGCTTCCTACTTCAAGGATAAGATGGATAAAATCCAAGATGAAATGTTATGCTCTAACTCAGCCAGTGACCTGCTCAATTCCCTACCTGAACCCTCTGGCACTTTCTCTTCAGTTGAACACACAAGTGAAGATGAAGTATCAACACTCTTTTCATCCTCCTACTCCACTATCTCTCCTCTTGATCCTATACCCTCACAAGTATGTAAAACTTTGTCTCCTGTGCTAATCCAAACCTTAACTGGCTGCCATTTCATCTTGGCTGTCATCTTGCCCCCTCGAACTCAACATTTCCTAAACTGAATGAATTATTTTCACACCAGCCAAGAGGAATTGATATATCCATAACTGTTGACAATGCGACAATCCACCCTACCCCACAAGCTCACTGCCTAGGTGTCACCCTTGACTCTGAACTGTCATTTGTTCAACACATTCAATATATCTCAAAATCATGTTACATGCACCTAAAAAACACCCAAAATATGATCTTATCTTACACAAAACACCTCAAAAACTCTAATCCATGCACTCATCATCTCCTGCATTGAAAATTGTAATAGTCTCCTTACTGGTCTTCCCAAACATTGAATCTCACTACTACAATCCATTTTAAATGCAGCTGCAAGGCTAATCTTCCTTACTAGACATTCTTCATCTTCTGAGTTTCAGTGGAGTTGAGAGAACAGAAACCAGACTGGAATGGGACAAGCAGTGAGTGAGAGGAAAGAAAGAAAGGCAGAGAGGTGATTATAGACAATATGCTCAAGAAGTTTGGAGGCAAAAGGAAGGAGAGAGATGGGTCAATAGTTGGATAGAGTGTTTGGATCAATGGTAGTTTTTTTAAGACTAGAGGAAACAAGAGCATGCTTGAAGGCAGAGGGGACATTGCCTGATGAGAGGGAGAAATTGAGAAGGTGGGTAAGATGGGAATAGGCAGAAGGAGAGAGGTAGTAAAGGAGGTGGGAGGGGATAGGGTCAAGAGGGAAGGTTGTGGGGGGTAGGAACGGATGAGGGCTATGACTTCCTCACCAGATACATGGGAGAAAGATGTCAGAGTTGGTAAGAGGGAAGGGGAGGGCTTCCTGGGCTTGCAGTGCTCACTACGCTGTGGACCCGGTGGCGAGATTTGCTCACAACATGTTCTATTCCCATTCAATTGGTGGTGTAGACCCAACAACTGTGTTGGAATTAGGGGGGGTGTAAGGATTCTGACCACTGGTAAAATGTTGGAAGGCAGAATTCCAGCATCAGTCTCCTTAATGCCAGGATACCGCCCGCCAGCATTATAAATACATCCTATTTATACTCTATACCCTGAAGATAAGCAGGGCTAATATATACTGATAAATATGCAGAACCACTGACTGGATTTGTGATAATTATGCCACCATCCAATCGATTTGATCCTAATATCATGGCAATAGTATTGCAAATCAAATTCAAGTACTCAATACTGACAATTCTCTCTTCACTCTCTTACATACAGGGCATAAAGTGACGGGGAACCTCAATTGCTTTGAACAGTAATTCCAATAGAAAATCCTGCCCCATCACCTACATCAATAGATGATGTAGGTGGTGTTAGTGTTACTGATGAGCTGCTGCCACCTCCCTCTTCCTCAGGTCCTGGTGGCTGAACGGTCCTCCTACATTCACAGCCCATCCCTCCTGGTATTCACACATACTGTACTGTCTGTTGGACAGCATTCATTCCTTCCTCAGGTCCCAGTGGCTTCCTTTTCTGGCACAGTGTATGTGATGTCATGCTGTCACCACTACTGAAGTGAAGAGGAGCCATGAAGAGGAGCAGGCTCTGTGCATTTTGAAGACAAGATGAGAGGTGGCTGGAGGGACAAGAGAGGTGGGGAAGCTACTGAAGGGATACAGGTGGTGAGCTGCTGGAGTGACAAAATCAAAGATGTGTATAAGCGGCACTACTGTGGTCATTATGTGTAGGTGTCACTACTACTGTGGGAATTGCGTATAAGGAAGATATGGATGGTTGGGTAAACTCAACTAAGGTTGACAGTCATTGGGTCGACCATGGAAAGTTGACATGCATTAGGTTGACAGGGGCAATATGTCGACGTAGTCATTAAGTCGACATGTACTAGGTCGTCAGGTCAAAAGGTCGACATGGGTTTTTGGACTGTTTTGTGTCATTTTCTTCAGAAAGTGATCGGGAACCCCGATAAGTGCACTGTGTCCCCTTGCATGGCTCACTTTGCTCACCATGCTTCAGGCAAGGTACCTCGCCTTGCTACCGCTGCACTTGGCACAAGTTACCATTCCTAATTGTAGTCCACGTGGATTGTCAGGTATGAAAAAGTCCAAAAAATAAAAAAAAGTGAAAAACTAATGTCAACCTTTTGACCTGTCGACCTAATGACCAGATCAACCTATTGACCATGTCGACTTAATGCATGTCTACCTTTAGTGGTTGACATAATGACTGTCGACCTAAGCTGTGTCGACCTAATGACCGTATCCCATAAGGGGCACCACTACTGTGGGAATTGCGTATAAGGGGCACTACTGTGGGCATTGTATATAAGGATACCATTGTAAAGTGCAATGTGAATATAGGGCACTACTGAGTAACGTAACTCGAATAAGGGGCATTACTATGTGGTGTAATATAAATCAGTGGCACTACATGCGGTGTAATGTGAATAAGATTGTGCTACTGTGTAATTTGAACTGGGGGTACTATTATGTGATTACACTGCTTCCTTTTGAGATCAATGTCCATATATAAAGTATGGGAAGTAGGGCACTAATTTATAGTTTGCAAGGTGCTGAAAACACTAGCACTGGCCTTGGCTCCACTTAATGTGAGGGGTGAGGGGTTGGGGGTTAGGTGTAGAGATGAGCGGGTTCGGTTCCTCGGAATCCGAACCCGCCCGAACTTCAGGTTATTTTACACGGGGCCGAGCGACTCGGATCTTCCCGCCTTGCTCGGTTAACCCGAGCGCGCCCGAACGTCATCATCCCGCTGTCGGATTCTCGCGAGGCTCGGATTCTATCGCGAGACTCGGATTCTATATAAGGAGCCGCGCGTCGCCGCCATTTTCACACGTGCATTGAGATTGATAGGGAGAGGACGTGGCTGGCGTCCTCCCTGTTTAGAGTTAGACTAGAGTACTAGAGAGAGACACAAATTTTGGGGAGCATATTATTACTAGGAGGAGTACTACTTGCTGCTGATAGTGTGACCAGTGACCACCAGTTTAATTAATACGTTCTCTGCCTGAAAAAAAATGATACACAGTGTGACACAGTCACATACCATATCTGTGCTCAGCCCAGTGTGCTGCATCATATGTAATACTGTATATCATTATCTGACTGTGCTGAGTGCTCACTGCTCACACAGCTTAATTGTGGGGGAGACTGGGGAGCAGTTATAGCAGGAGTACATATTTTAAGTACAGTGCACACTTTTGCTGCCAGAGTGCCACTGCCAGTGTGACTGACCAGTGACCACTGACCACCAGTATTGTGATTGTCTGCTGACTACCAGTATATTGTGATTGTCTGCCTGAAAAAGTTAAACACTCGTCGTGTGGTGTTTTTATAAACGCATTCTGCAGACAGTGTCCAGCAGGTCCGTCATTACATAATATATACCTGTCCGGCTGCAGTACTAGTGTGATATATATATATATTTTAATTTTATCTCATTATCATCCAGTCTATATTAGCAGCAGACACAGTACGGTAGTCCACGGCTGTAGCTACCTCTGTGTCGGCAGTCGCTCGTCCATCCATAATTGTATACCACCTACCCGTTTTTTTTTTTCTTTTCTATCTTCTTGATACTAGTAGCTTACTTTAGGAGTCTGCAGTGCTGAGTCTGACAGACAGTGTCCAGCAGATCCGTCATTACATAATATATACCTGTCCGGCTGCAGTACTAGTGTGATATATATATATATATATATATTTTAATTTTATCTCATTATCATCCAGTCTATATTAGCAGCAGACACAGTACGGTAGTCCACGGCTGTAGCTACCTCTGTGTCGGCAGTCGCTCGTCCATCCATAATTGTATACCACCTACCCGTGGTTTTTTTTCTTTTCTATCTTCTTGATACTAGTAGCTTACTTTAGGAGTCTGCAGTGCTGAGTCTGACAGACAGTGTCCAGCAGGTCCGTCATTACATAATATACACCTGTCCGGCTGCAGTACTAGTGTGATATATATATATATATTTTAATTTTATCTCATTATCATCCAGTCTATATTAGCAGCAGACACAGTACGGTAGTCCACGGCTGTAGCTACCTCTGTGTCGGCAGTCGCTCATCCATCCATAATTGTATACCACCTACCCGTGGTTTTTTTTTCTTTTCTATCTTCTTGATACTAGTAGCTTACTTTAGGAGTCTGCAGTGCTGACAGACAGTGTCCAGCAGGTCCGTCATTACATAATATATACCTGTCCGGCTGCAGTACTAGTGTGATATATATATATATATATATATATATTTTTTTAAAATTTTATCTCATTATCATCCAGTCTATATTAGCAGCAGACACAGTACGGTAGTCCACGGCTGTAGCTACCTCTGTGTCGGCAGTCGCTCGTCCATCCATAAGTATACTAGTATCCATCCATCTCCATTGTTTACCTGAGGTGCCTTTTAGTTGTGCCTATTAAAATATGGAGAACAAAAATGTTGAGGTTCCAAAAATAGGGAAAGATCAAGATCGACTTCCACCTCGTGCTGAAGCTGCTGCCACTAGTCATGGCCGAGACGATGAAATGCCAGCAACGTCGTCTGCCAAGGCCGATGCCCAATGTCATAGTACAGAGCATGTAAAATCCAAAACACCAAATATCAGTAAAAAAAGGACTCAAAAATCTAAAATAAAATTGTCGGAGGAGAAGCGTAAACTTGCCAATATGCCATTTACCACACGGAGTGGCAAGGAACGGCTGAGGCCCTGGCCTATGTTCATGGCTAGTGGTTCAGCTTCACATGAGGATGGAAGCACTCAGCCTCTCGCTAGAAAAATGAAAAGACTCAAGCTGGCAAAAGCACAGCAAAGAACTGTGCGTTCTTCGAAATCCCAAATCCACAAGGAGAGTCCAATTGTGTCGGTTGCGATGCCTGACCTTCCCAACACTGGACGTGAAGAGCATGCGCCTTCCACCATTTGCTCGCCCCCTGCAAGTGCTGGAAGGAGCACCCGCAGTCCAGTTCCTGATAGTCAGATTGAAGATGTCAGTGTTGAAGTACACCAGGATGAGGAGGATATGGGTGTTGTTGGCGCTGGGGAGGAAATTGACAAGGAGGATTCTGATGGTGAGGTGGTTTGTTTAAGTCAGGCACCCGGGGAGACACCTGTTGTCCGTGGGAGGAATATGGCCTTTGACATGCCTTGTGAAAATACCAAAAAAATCAGCTCTTCGGTGTGGAAGTATTTCACCAGAAATGCGGACAACATTTGTCAAGCCGTGTGTTGCCTTTGTCAAGCTGTAATAAGTAGGGGTAAGGACGTTAACCACCTCGGAACATCCTCCCTTATACGTCACCTGCAGCGCATTCATAATAAGTCAGTGACAAGTTCAAAAACTTTGGGCGACAGCGGAAGCAGTCCACTGACCAGTAAATCCCTTCCTCTTGTAACCAAGCTCACGCAAACCACCCCACCAACTCCCTCAGTGTCAATTTCCTCCTTCCCCAGGAATGCCAATAGTCCTGCAGGCCATGTCACTGGCAATTCTGACGAGTCCTCTCCTGCCTGGGATTCCTCCGATGCATCCTTGCGTGTAACGCCTACTGCTGCTGGCGCTGCTGTTGTTGCTGCTGGGAGTCGATGGTGATCCCAGAGGGGAAGTCGTAAGCCCACTTTTACTACTTCCACCAAGCAATTGTCTGTCCAACAGTCCTTTGCAAGGAAGATGAAATATCACAGCAGTCATCCTGTTGCAAAGCGGATAACTGAGGCCTTGACAACTATGTTGATGTTAGACGTGCGTCCGGTATCCGCCGTTAGTTCACAGGGAACTAGACAATTTCTTGAGGTAGTGTGCCCCCGTTACCAAATACCATCTAGGTTCCACTTCTCTAGGCAGGCGATACCGAGAATGTACACGGACGTCAGAAAAAGACTCACCAGTGTCCTAAAAAATGCAGTTGTACCCAATGTCCACTTAACCATGGACATGTGGACAAGTGGAGCAGGGCAGGGTCAGGACTATATGACTGTGACAGCCCACTGGGTAGATGTAGGGACTCCCGCCGCAAGAACAGCAGCGGCGGCCCCAGTAGCAGCATCTCGCAAACGCCAACTCTTTCCTAGGCAGGCTACGCTTTGTATCACCGGTTTCCAGAATACGCACACAGCTGAAAACCTCTTACGGCAACTGAGGAAGATCATCGCGGAATGGCTTACCCCAATTGGACTCTCCTGTGGATTTGTGGCATCGGACAACGCCAGCAATATTGTGTGTGCATTAAAAATGGGCAAATTCCAGCACGTCCCATGTTTTGCACATACCTTGAATTTGGTGGTGCAGAATTATTTTAAAAACGAGAGGGGCGTGCAAGAGATGCTGTCGGTGGCCAGAAGAATTGCGGGACACTTTCGGCGTACAGGCACCATGTACAGAAGACTGGAGCACCACCAAAAACGCCTGAACCTGCCCTGCCATCATCTGAAGCAAGAAGTGGTAACGAGGTGGAATTCAACCCTATATATGCTTCAGAGGTTGGAGGAGCAGCAAAAGGCCATTCAAGCCTATACAATTGAGCACGATATAGGAGGTGGAATGTACCTGTCTCAAGCGCAGTGGAGAATGATTTCAACGTTGTGCAAGGTTCTGCAACCTTTTGAAATTGCCACACGTGAAGTCAGTTCAGACACTGCATGCCTGAGTCAGGTCATTCCCCTCATCAGGCTTTTGCAGAAGAAGCTGGAGGCATTGAAGGAGGAGCTAAAAGGGAGCGATTCCGCTAGGCATGTGGGACTTGTGGATGGAGCCCCTAATTCGCTTAACAAGGATTCATGGGTGGTTAATCTGTTGAAATCAGAGCACTACATTTTGGCCACCGTGCTCGATCCTAGATTTAAAACCTACCTTGGATCTCTCTTTCCGGCACACACAAGTCTGCTGGGGTTCAAAGACCTGCTGGTGACAAAATTGTCAAGTCAAGCGGAACGCGACCTGTCAACATCTCCTCCTTCACATTCTCCCGCAACTGGGGGTGCGAGGAAAAGGCTCAGAATTCCGAGCCCACCCGCTGGCGGTGATGCAGGGCAGTCTGGAGCGACTGCTGATGCTGACATCTGGTCCGGACTGAAGGACCTGACAATGACAATGATTACGGACATGTCGTCTACTGTCACTGCATATGATTCTCTCCCCGTTGAAAGAATGGAGGAGGATTATATGAGTGACCGCATCCAAGTAGGCACGTCAGACAGTCCGTACTTATACTGGCAGGAAAAAGAGGCAATTTGGAGGCCCTTGCACAAACTGGCTTTATTCTACCTAAGTTGCCCTCCCACAAGTGTGTACTCCGAAAGAGTGTTTAGTGCCGCCGCTCACCTTGTCAGCAATCGGCGTACGAGGTTACTTCCAGAAAATGTGGAGAAGATGATGTTCATTAAAATGAATTATAATCAATTCCTCCGTGGAGACATTGACCAGCAGCAATTGCCTCCACAAAGTACACAGGGAGCTGAGATGGTGGATTCCAGTGGGGACGAATTGATAATCTGTGAGGAGCGGGATGTACACGGTGATATATCGGAGGATGATGATGAGGTGGACATCTTGCCTCTGTAGAGCCAGTTTGTGCAAGGAGAGAATAATTGCTTCTTTTTCGGTGGGGGTCCAAACCAACCCGTCATTTCAGTCACAGTCGTGTGGCAGACCCTGTCACTGAAATGATGGGTTGGTTAAAGTGTGCATGTCCTGTTTATACAACATAAGGGTGGGTGGGAGGGCCCAAGGACAATTCCATCTTGCACCTCTTTTTTCTTTCATTTTTCTTTGCGTCATGTGCTGTTTGGGGAGTGTTTTTTGGAAGGGCCATCCTGCGTGACACTGCAGTGCCACTCCTAGATGGGCCAGGTGTTTGTGTCGGCCACTAGGGTCGCTTATCCTACTCACACAGCTACCTCATTGCGCCTCTTTTTTTCTTTGCGTCATGTGCTGTTTGGGGAGTGTTATTTGGAAGGGCCATCCTGCGTGACACTGCAGTGCCACTCCTAGATGGGCCAGGTGTTTGTGTCGGCCACTAGGGTCGCTTATCTTACTCACACAGCTACCTCATTGCGCCTCTTTTTTTCTTTGCGTAATGTGCTGTTTGGGGAGTGTTTTTTGGAAGGGCCATCCTGCGTGACACTGCAGTGCCACTCCTAGATGGGCCAGGTGTTTGTGTCGGCCACTAGGGTCGCTTAGCTTACTCACACAGCTACCTCATTGCGCCTCTTTTTTTCTTTGCGTCATGTGCTGTTTGGGGAGTGTTTTTTGGAAGGGCCATCCTGCGTGACACTGCAGTGCCACTCCTAGATGGGCCAGGTGTTTGTGTCGGCCACTAGGGTCGCTTATCTTACTCACACAGCTACCTCATTGCGCCTCTTTTTTTCTTTGCGCAATGTGCTGTTTAGGGAGTGTTTTTTGGAAGGGCCATCCTGCGTGACACTGCAGTGCCACTCCTAGATGGGCCAGGTGTTTGTGTCGGCCACTAGGGTCGCTTATCCTACTCACACAGCTACCTCATTGCGCCTCTTTTTTTCTTTGCGTCATGTGCTGTTTGGGGAGTGTTTTTTGGAAGGGCCATCCTGCGTGACACTGCAGTGCCACTCCTAGATGGGCCAGGTGTTTGTGTCGGCCACTAGGGTCGCTTATCTTACTCACACAGCTACCTCATTGCGCCTCTTTTTTTCTTTGCGTAATGTGCTGTTTGGGGAGTGTTTTTTGGAAGGGCCATCCTGCGTGACACTGCAGTGCCACTCCTAGATGGGCCAGGTGTTTGTGTCGGCCACTAGGGTCGCTTAGCTTACTCACACAGCTACCTCATTGCGCCTCTTTTTTTCTTTGCGTCATGTGCTGTTTGGGGAGGGTTTTTTGGAAGGGCCATCCGGCGTGACACTGCAGTGCCACTCCTAGATGGGCCAGGTGTTTGTGTCGGCCACTAGGGTCGCTTAGCTTACTCACACAGCTACCTCATTGCGCCTCTTTTTTTCTTTGCGTCATGTGCTGTTTGGGGAGTGTTTTTTGGAAGGGCCATCCTGCGTGACACTGCAGTGCCACTCCTAGAAGGGCCAGGTGTTTGTGTCGGCCACTAGGGTCGCTTAGCTTACTCACACAGCTACCTCATTGCGCCTCTTTTTTTCTTTGCGTCATGTGCTGTTTGGGGAGTGTTTTTTGGAAGGGCCATCCTGCGTGACACTGCAGTGCCACTCCTAGATGGGCCAGGTGTTTGTGTCGGCCACTAGGGTCGCTTAGCTTATGCACACAGCTGCCTCATTGCACCTCTTTATTTCTTTGCATCATGTGCTGTTTGGGGACTATTTTTTAAATCTGCCATCCTGTCTGACACTGCAGTGCCACTCCTAGATGGGCCAGGTGTTTGTGTCGGTCACTAGGGTTGCTTAGCTCAGTCATCCAGCGACCTCGGTGCAAATTTTAGGACTAAAAATAATATAGTGAGGTGTGAGGTGTTCAGAATAGACTGAAAATGAGTGGAAATTATGGTTTTTGAGGTTAATAATACTTTGGGATCAAAATGACCCCCAAATTCTATGATTTAAGCTGTTTTTTAGGGTTTTTTGAAAAAAACACCCGAATCCAAAACACACCCGAATCCGACAAAAAAAATTCGGTGATGTTTTGCCAAAACGCGGTCGAACCCAAAACACGGCCGCGGAACCGAACCCAAAACCAAAACACAAAACCCGAAAAATTTCAAGTGCACATCTCTAGTTAGGTGGTGGGTAAAATTAGTTCCTCCACCTCTCCAGGACCACTTTAAGCCCTGCTTACATACACACAACTTACTGTTTGTTTTAATTCAAATGTTTTAGCTTTATATTTATGCAGATTCATTCTATTCAGCGCATGAGCCAGAGCATATACTGACATGTATGTATAGTGGGGCTTTGATTCTGCAATGCCATAAAATGTCTCTTGAATATGATTTATTTCACTGCAATTATGTCCAGAAAAATTATATATATTCTGATAAACAGTATTTTTGAAAATATTTTGTGAAAGACATTCATACACCATCAACCAAGTATCTTCCAGTATTGGGTCATTTGGTCTTTCAAATGGGTTTGCATTGTTTATAAAATGATTAATGTTATGAAAATTTTTAGGAGGCAATATAAAAATTAAGCTATAATTTATGATTGGGAAGTAGATATCTTCCAAATATTTGACATTAGTCCATGTGTCACTGAGTATTAATGTGAAATTTTCATTAATAAATTCATTCTCTTCAAAAAAATAAAATAAATTTACGTTACCAATACCACATAGTACTATAATTTTAGATGTAAATTGTTTAATCTCCTGAAATTTTCTTCTATTAATTTCTTCTTCATTAGATAATTTAATGATAAACTCAATGCAGATCCCATGCTGACTCATCAGTTTACTCAGTTCTTGTGACTCCATGTCCCCACTACCATCAAATGGTGTAATGACTCCAACCCAGTTCCATCCAAAATGGAGCAGACACTTAACAATAGCTGCATAACGGTCCTGATCATCTGGGACAATCCGTGAAAAAGTTGGATATAATTGTCTGTCATTTAAGACAGGGTCAGTGGCTCCAAAATTGATCTATGGAAATAAAGTAGACTGTTATAAGTAGTAGCTTAGTACAATAGCCTTAAAAAAAATTAATCACTGGGGTGATTAGCAGTATTTTAATATAGTATTTTGTGAATTTGATATCAATGCTCCAGCCAGTTGCTTCAATATCCTACATGTGGTAAATATATAAGGTAGAACGTTTATCTATCCAGTTCTGGTAATATTTCCTGCCCTTTGGATTGTGTATAAACCTGCTACTGCTTACTTGAAAATAACTGATATTGACCCAGAACTCGTTGAATACTCTAGTATCTGCATTCCTGACCTTGCACTGTTTCTGGACTTGCTTTTATTAGCTTCTTGTCCCAAACCAAGATTGTTTCCCATATGCTCGGATCTCTTGACTATGCCTCTGTCTCTGCCTCTGTCATATAATATGATATTTTAGTCATCCCTTGTTTGTCACATCTGGTGCTTTCCTGGGGGATTATGGGGCTAATTCAGTAAGGATAGCAAATTCTGCTAATCAGCAGAATTTGCTATCCTTTCCCTAGCATGCTGGGGGCTGCCCATCGCTGGGCAAGGCCACCCATCATGCTTACTGAAGCCTCCCCCCTTCAACAAGCAGAAATTGCGAGTGATCGCAATATCTGCTTGTTAGCAGAAATACCTGATGCCTCCTGCAGGCCGGAGGTGATGTCATGCAGCCGCCATGATCACGCCCATGACATGCCACTGTTCGGCCGACTTAACCCTCGTTCATGACGCACCGCCCCAGCAACGCTCCGTCTTCTCCCTGGAAATGGAGCGTTGCCCGCCTCCCCTCCCCACCCTGTGACTGTCTTTGCCTGATTGACAGAGGCAATAGCATTTTCTGTGGCTCCCCGCAGAAAGTGTGGGCACAAGCGCAGGTAGGTGCTGCACATGCGCCTGCTGGGTAAATTTAAAAATTCCCATTGGATCGCGATTTGCAATCCAATCTGAATTAGCACCAATGTCCTGTGTAGCAATGCAGCAAAGGCATTACAGAGATCATTTACTACATTTTTTGTTGGTCTGAGTTTGCATTATCGTTCTAGTTTAGGCATTTTTGAAACTCAGAGACTCACTAAACTTTAACACGGGAGCAATATCATAATATGAACTGAAAAATATGCCCAATTCAATAAATAGAAGTCAATACACTACGGAATCAACTCACAAGTCTTTTCTATAAAAAGAATACAGAAGTAGCCACGTTCATCATGGCATGCTGCAGTATGTATCAGGATTCAACTATTCACAGCCTGGTGGCTGCCTATAAAAATGAATGGTGTGTATCTGCATGCATGCAATTAATTTGTGGGCAAAGTCATGGCACAGCCTGTGTGTGGCTATGTCTGTACAACACATAAATTTTCATGTTTATGCCAAAGCATTGTACCCACCAACTAGTCAGCACAGGACAGGGATTTCTCGTGAAGTGGGGACCACACAATAAAGGTGTACCCCTCTCAAGTATACCCTAGGCCTGTGCTGTAGCTAAGTGACATCCCCTCCACCACTGGGTACATGATTGATAGATGTGCATGTAAGATTTAAAGTAAAATTGTCCATTACAGTGGGTCTACAGCTCCCAGGAAGCCTGCCCTACATATCATACCGTACAAACATACATTACTGCTAAAGAAAGTGAAGGAACTCACTGACATTTCTTAACTTTTATCCCTTTCACCCAATCAGCCAATGCTACCATGGAAACATGCCACTGATTGGCTGTGAGTGGTCTATTTCTTAGCTGATCTATGTCCAGCTCACAGTTTGACTAATTCTGGGTACACTAGCAATTGGATTGTGTGGTCTAATTGGCGCTCAAGTTAATTGACGGCTGCTGCCCATGGGTTCACAAAGGACTCATCCCTACATGGGTCCCAGAAGTATAAT
Organism: Pseudophryne corroboree; assembly: GCF_028390025.1. Lineage (NCBI taxonomy): Eukaryota > Metazoa > Chordata > Amphibia > Anura > Myobatrachidae > Pseudophryne > Pseudophryne corroboree. The sequence continues at coordinate 42,914 of NW_026967885.1, read as the reverse complement.
CGTAACAAAAAATGGTTTGATGTGAACCTGGGGCGCTGACGTGATTCTAAATAAGGAAAGATGGAAATGGTGTCTCATACACCATTTAATTTCCTTTTTTTCATATAATTTGTCGAACTGATATTTTTGTCCATCTCAAGAAATACACAGCAAGAACACTACATCGTAAAACGGAATACCAAGAGATAAGTATTTCCATCTGTCCTTATTTAGAATCACGTCAGCGCCCCCAGGTTTACATCAAACCATTTTTTGTTACGATAATTCTGGGTACACACTATGCCAATAGATCAGCCAACTGGCTGATTCACTGACCTACTTGATGGTCAGTCAGTGCATAGAAAAATAGAAACATAGAATTTGACGGCAAATAAGAACCACTTGGCCCATCTAGTCTGCCCCTTTTTTTATCCTTTAGGTAATCTCAACCCTTTATGAACCTTAATTCTTTGTAAGGATATTCATATGCCTATCCCAAGCATGTTTAAATTGCTCTACAGTCTTAGCTCTTACCACCACTGAAAGGAGGCTATTCCACTTATGCACTACCCTTCCTGCGAAATCATTTTTCCTTAAATGTCCCCTGAACCAGTCTTTCTCCAGTTTCAGTATATGTCCTCGAGTTCTAATACTTCTTTTCCTTTGAAGAATGTTTTCCATCTGAACTTTGTTAAAACCTTTGGTATATTTGAAAGTTTCTATCATGTCTCCCCAGTCGAAGTAAAAAATATGACATAAAGAAAACAAACAAACTACACACATATAAGTCGCTATACTTGCAAATACGCGCAGCGAGCACAGCAATATATGGTAACACATGCATTTACACGGACATGCCACAGAGATGGATTCGACACTTATTTCATACAGTACATAATTATAATAATATCAAGCGCCGGACATCATGGTGATTTGGAATTATGTAATGAAGTGGTGTCATGTATGTGTATTATTTGAACGAAACCAGATACACCTGTCATGTTTGGTATTGAAGCAAGCAGTTTGGTGTGTAGATTCATTTGATACTTGTTATTTAGTTGTAGGACATTGCAACAGATAGTTATGATTAAATGTATAGAAGCTAAAGTCACTTTTGTTAGATCAATGGATGTTCCGAATAGGACAGTGGACAGGAAGCTCATGCCAGCCCGTTTGGACATCCCCAGGGCTGAGCCTGTTCAGAACATACAAAGGAACTGGTGACTCATCGTGAATCCCTCCCCCAAAAACTAGATAACACACTGTTGATCACACAGGAAGGTAGTTCCTGTTTTGGTCTCAGAGTGGCTGTAAGGTCTGAGACAATGATGGACTTGCTGGCAGATCAGTTCATGTATTTATTTACAGAGAGAGAGACATAAGATGCATTGGAGAGAATGGTAATTGTATCGCTGGCATGTAACTGAAACTGTATGTAATGGCATGTAACTGTATGTAACTATATGTATTAACTGCTTACTGTGTAAGTTGTAATCATGTAAATATAGGTATACTGTACTTTGTAATATATATTGAATCCATATCCTTTTAATAACAAATATATACATCAATGAGCTTTGGAACTCATATAATTTGTGGGTGTATTGTTTTCTCTTATGGGATGCAGTGTTTTGCGATGTATAGCGCACATTCATGGGATATGGTAATAAGAGGTGCAGGAATTTACAATATATATTAGAGCGGGCATTTTAAATATTTGTGAGAAATCAAGTTGGCATTCACACCCCTTTCCCTTCTCTCCTCCATACTATACATGTTAAGATCTTTTAGCATTTCCGGGAAAGTTTTGTGATGTAGGCAATGCATCATTTTAGTTTCCCTTCTTTGTACACTCTCTAATGTATTTATATTCTTCTGGAGATATGGTCTCCAGAACTGGACACAGCATTCCAGATGAGGATGCACCAATGACCTATACAGTGGCATTATTACTTCTCTTTTCCTGCTACTGTTTCCTCTCCTTATGCAAACAAGCATCTGACTTGCCTTTCTCATTGCTTTGTTGCATCGCTTTCCTGCCTTTAAGTCACTTGAAATAGTGACTCCTAAATCCCTTTCCTCCTCAGTAGTTTCCATTATAGTACCCTTGATACTACATTTAGCTTTTGGGTTTTTGAGACCCAAGTGCATGATTTTGCATTTTTTAGCATTAAGCTGTAGTTGCCATATTCTTGACCTTTTTTCAAGCCTAGCTAGATCATCAATCATTTGATTTACCCCTCCTGGTGTGTCTACCCTGTTGCATATCTTTGTATCATCTGCAAAAAAAGCATACTTTCCCTTCAATACCTTTTGCAATGTTACCAACAAAGATATTAAAGAGAACTGGTCCAAGTACAGATCCCTGGGGTACTCCACTTTTAACATTTCCCTCCATAGATTACACTCCATTTACTATAACTGTCTGTTTCCTATCCTGCAAGCAGGTTCTTATCCATTTAACTATTTTATAATGCACCCCCACACTTTCAAGTTTATTTAGCAGTCTGCGATGTGGGACAGTGTCAAATGCCTTACTAAAGTCTAGATATGCTACATCTACAGCTCCCCCTTGATCTATTATTTTCATCACAGAGTCAGAAAAGTCAATAAGATTTGTTTGGCATGATCTCCCACCAGTAAATCCATGCTGTTTTGGATCCTGTAAGTTGTTTGATTTAAGATATTCCACAACTCTTTCTTTTAGTAGTTTTTCCATTATTTTCCCTACTACTGATGTAAGGCTTACTGGTCTGTCGTTACTTGCTTCTTCCTTGCTTCCACTTTTGTACAGTGGAACTACATTTGCTCTTTTCCAGTCCCCTGTAATGGCACCTGTATTTAATGACTGGTTAAATAATTCTGGTAATGGTGCCACCAGCACATCTTTTAGCTCTTTTAGTATCCTTGGGTGTATCCCATCTGGCCCCATTGATTTATCCACTTTTAGTTCTGAAAGTTCAATTAGGACCTTCTCCTCTGTAAATGTACTTTCATCTACCTTATTTTTATGAATGTCCTCGCAACTTAACTGTGGCCCCTTACCTTCTCCTTCTGTAGCAAATACTGAGCAAAAATAATTATTTAGGTGATCTGCTATTGCCTTGTCTCCCTCCACCAAATTCTCACTCTCTGGGGTATATTTACTAAGCTCCCGATTTTGACCGAGATGGCGTTTTTTCTTCAAAGTGTCATCTCGGTCATTTACTTAACACTAATCACGGCAGTGATGAGGTCATTCGTATTTTTTTGCTAGTCCAAGTTCAAAATTACGAATGAATACACCATCGGTCAAATTACGCCTGTTTAGATATGAATCTCGGTCATTTACTAACCATTCGTAATTGCATTTGCAGCCGCGAAAATGATTTCGCGGCCGCGAAAAATTACGATTCGCATTTTTTTCCTAAAAAAAAAACGCGCCAGCCTTTGAAAACCGCGTTTACATGTGAACTTAATTATCCATTACTCACACCTGTTTTTTTGGGCCTATAAAAGTGTTTCAGGCACATTCTGAACTACTCTCACTCTGAAATGGCGGCTGTAGTGTATGGCAATGGTTTTTTGTTGGCTGTGGGATACGTTAGACTGCTCCATGAGGCTTCCAGGAATCAGGACCAGGTAAGTGAACATGGCCAACAGGTTGTCCAGGTACCGCGGAGGCTGCGCCAGCCTCGTTTTTTTAGAGGGCGTTTAAACTTAAATGCATTGTCCGATGATAGGGTCATACAGATGTTCCGCCTAAATAGAAACAACATTTTCCACCTGTATGACCTTGTCAAACTGGGCATAGACCCTGAGACAGCACGCTCTCGCTCTGTCTCAGGCCTACACAAACTCCTGGCTGTGTTACACTTTATGGCTACTGGGAGCTTCCAGGCTGTGGCAGGCGACGTCATTGGGATCTCACAGCCCACCTTTTCAAGATTTTTGATGCAGGTGAGTCTAAAAATACATATGCGGTTATGGCTAAGTGTTGCTTGTGTAAGTTGAAACACCACAGTATTGTAGAGAATACCTAACATGACACTCACCTTAGCTTATTTAATGTCCACTCAGGTTTTGGATGTGTTGGAGCCACACATTAAAGCCTCAATCTGCTTCCCTACTGAGGAGTCGGAGTGGAGTGCTGTCAGGGTAGCTTTCTATGAGCTTGCAGGCATGCCCAATGTGCTGGGGGCCATAGATTGCACACACGTTCAGCTGAGATCACCTAAGGGCCGCCAGTATATATATACTAATAGGCATATGGATCAATCAACTAATGTCCAGGTGGTCTGTGATGCAAATTTAAAAATTATGAGTGTTGTTGCAGGTTACCCTGGTGCCTGCCATGACTCCTTCATCCTCAGTCAGTCATCGCTCTTCGATAAATTTGAGGAGGGACAAATGCCTGATGGCTGGCTGTTGGGTATGTTGAAAATGTTATGTGTGTATGTCTTTTAACCACAGCCTAGATTTTGGAGGAGGTGATAGAATAATCTAACATATGTCCTAATGTTGACTATATATGTTCTTCAGGTGATGGGGGTTACAGCTGCTACTCTTGGCTCCTTACTCCATTGTCCCAACCTGATTCTCCTGCAGAACACAGTTATAATCATGCACATAAGGCTACGCGGAATGTGATAGAAAGATGTTTTGGGGTGCTGAAGTCACGTTTTCGGTGTCTGGATAAATCTGGTGGCCTTTTGTTGTATAGTCCCTCAAAGGTGACTCGGATTGTGTTCTGCTGCTGTTTTCTCCATAATCTGTGTTTAAGTCAACATCTGGCACATGGTGAGGGAGAAAGCAGTCAGCAAGCAGAGGAGTTAGATACATCTGGTGACAGTGTGAGTACAATTGTAGGGAGGCAGGTACGTCAAGAAGTGATCCTGCGATATTTTACAGGTAAGTTTTATTATGCTGTAATTATCCTTCACTAAACACTTTGCTCTACTTTCTATTGTGTGTTCTGTTACTTACTGTTTGTTGTTTATAGTGGTGTGTCCATTGTGCTTAGTTGATGCTAACAAAACATTTACAGTCATTACCCTTGAAAAACATAACTACATACATACAGACCAGCTTAAAAAATTTTGGAGACGGACACAGGAATGTGTTTTTTTAACAAATTTTTGTATTTATTTGCACAAAAAGATTGGTGTTATTTTTTTCGCTTGTGTGTGCTGGGTGCTGGCTCACTGGCACGTGCTCTTGAGGAACGCCGGACAGGGGAGGTTACTGGCGTTTGAACAGGGGTCGTGGTCCCCGAGCTGGAGGTAACTTGCTGAGCTCCCATCATAGCAATATTGCTGCTCAAATTATTTAAACTGGCAATCAGCTGAGTGTTTGTAGCAGTGTGGCTGGCTACAATCCTGGATAAGGCCTCATTCACCACTTGATTGTGTTGAATGATCTGAATGAGTGCCTGCTGATGTCGCTGTTGCTCATCTATAATGCGGGATAAATGTGCATTCATTTGGCTGTTTTCAGCCCTAATTTGCTCCATTGAGGTAGCCATTCTCCCTACTTGTACTATCAGTCTGCCCGAGTTGCGACTAATACGCGGTAGATGATGGGGCAGACTGGCAAGGTGTTGTGTATGTTGGGTCAGGGTGGCATTGCTTTGGGCCTGTTGGCTTGTCCAACTGGCCCAAAAATCGCCAGGAATTTGGCTTGGGGGCGGAGCTTGTGCCAGTTGGGGACTGATGGATGGTTGGGGTATATCCTGCAACTGTATTGGCATGCTTGGATCAACAGCTGTAAGTTGCAGTGTGAAGGATGGCTCTTGTTCTGGTCCCTGCTGGTCCTCGGCGGACATCAAGTTGTGCTCTGTATGGGGTAGGCAACATGCAATGTTGTAATTTTTTTTAATTTTGCCTGGCTAATGCAACACATTAATACATTCCTAATACTACATTTTTGCATTATTAGCACTTGTTTTTCTCAACGTTAACAATTTATAATTTTTATATTTTAAAAAACCAACACAGGCGCAAACATTGCCAAATTTGCATATTCCACACTTAACTAACTTCCCTCCACACCATTACACTGTTAGATTCCCTCCCCTCACCACGATATAGACTACTTACCTGTATAGTCCAGAGGAGCGGAGCAAGTAAGCCATCTACATACTGGACAGGGGCGATGTGTGAACACTCTAATGGTTTTTTTATTTCGGTCCAACATTTAATTTTATTCATATTTTTTTAAAAATGTGAACGTGTGTGTGCTTAATGTATCCTCAAATCTGTTCTTTTCATACAAATAGGTTGTCTAGACCATCCACTAAGACCTTATCTAATTTTATTAAAGCACCTTGAGCAATTGAAGACGTTACATCACATTGATTGTTGAGGAAAACATGTAAACTCCAAACCAACTAACAACATCTTAAGTGTACTGTGTATATTATTGCTTATGTGTTTAATTTATGTTTTTACTCACCAGATAACTGAGGTGATCTGGCCTCATCACTCTGCGAACTCGACAATAGTGCCAGTGGTGGCTGGGGTGACACTGCCGAAAGTCTTCGCCTGGGTGGGGATGATGGAGGTGCGGAATCAGAGCCAAGACGCCGTGTCTTAGTTGGCCTCCTGGGTAAGTGGCCCAAGCCCTGTGATGGGCGCCTTACAGGAGGTCGGCTTCCAGAAGCAGAACCTAGGTGCAAAATTTAAACTTAATATTTTGTACTTCTATGTGTTTTCAGAATATGTGACTACAGTGAAGACTTACCTGCAATACCGGCATCATCCTGACTTGTGTGAGGCCTGTCTGGGCGGCTGGTCTGTGTGACTGTGGAAAAAGTGACCCCAACATTATTACCATGTTTTTGGCAAAATGACCCACTGAAAACCATTAATGTACTGTAAGCATCTATATGGTTTTGTTTAAAACAAATTTTTAAGCTTAAGAGCTTCTACATTCATGATTTTGAGTTGAATATCAAAATGTACTTGATGTGGCACACAATAAATTTATTTAAAATAAGTTTTTGGTCTCAGATATTGCAGAGATTGAGTACTTGCAAATATTTTTAAAATGTAATGTTTTAAAAATTTCCCCGCTTTTCTGTTTTTTAAAAAAACAAAAACCTTTTGTGGATTTTAAACAAACACACATGTTCAAGCATTATCGCCAAAAATTGCAACAAAAAAAGAAAAAAAAACATTCAAAACACAAACACACCTTAAGGGAGCATAGGCATGCAATCTGTTTTGTGAGAAAAAAATCATCCTTTAAACTTTAAAAATGAAATTAACTAAATTTTACAGACATTTTAAGAACAATATTACAAAACAAACTTACCATCCTGCGTGGGTCGGTCCGAATCCCGGACATGAGTAGCAGACACCACTTCGCCAGGAATCAATGCCCGCACAGGCTCCTCCCAGTCCCGATAGCTTACACGTAAAGGTGGCCCACCTCCGGTTCTCCGTGCAGATTTGGACTCTTTGGCCATCTTGGCCTTGACACGCCGCTTAATATCATAGAAACGCTTGCGGCACGTGTCCTCTGTCCGCCTCACCACACCCTCACTATTCACAGCAAGTATGACTTGCCCCCACAGGGCAGACTTCCTGCGGGAGGACACCCTGGCAGCATCCTGACCAAACAATTGGCGATGGTGCTTCATCAGCTCACGCACCAACGCCATGTTTTCAGCATAGCTGAACTTTATATTCCTGCCAGTCTTGGTAGTGGTGCGTGGCTGCGGTGCCACAACACCATCACTATCACTGGAAAATCCAGCAACAGGCACCCCCTCCTCCTCCTCCTCACTAACCTCCTCCCTCTCACTACCCCCCTCCACCTCACTACCAGCCTCCACCTCACTACCAGCCTCCACCTCACTACCAGCCTCCACCTCACTAACCTCCGCCACCACACTGACCTCTGAGTCGGACATGACAAACAACATAAAACACACAAAAATGAAAACACAAAACACACTCCTCCACTACTCCTACTACACACCACACAGCCAACACACACGCTCACTCACTCACAAACAATGACAAAAGACTGAAAAAAAAAAACAAGGACAAAAAAGTTTACAAACTGGGAAAAAACAATACTACAAAGATCACAAGACTACTAACACACACAGTACAGCACTCAACAATCACCAAACTCCTCTCCAAATCCACCAAAAACTCCACCAAACTCACCAACTCCAAATACACCTTCCTCTCTCCTCTCCACTAGCTAAACCCACGAGGTGCGGAGTGTTTGGGGCGTTTTTATAGTAACATGCACAGACACTCCTCCTTCACGAATACAACCAATCACGGCCGCGTGACGTAAACGAAACTTAGGAGTAAAAACGCGGCCGCAAATTCCAAATCACTGCCGTAACAGACTTGTGACGCAGTCGTAAAAAAAACGCAACAACGCGGCCGCAAAATAGCAAACGCGGCCGCATTCAGCAGCAAAAAAGCACGAATGACATCGACATCGGAAGATACGGAAAATACGAATACGACTGCTTAGTAAATGAGTCGTAATCAATTCAAAAAGTTGCAGATTTACACTGTCGATGTCAGTCGTGATTGAACTTGAACATGATTCTGAAAAATACGAATCTTAGTAAATATACCCCTCTGTCTTAAGTCTTATTTTTCCTCCATTTGATTTTCTCCTTTCATTTATATACTTAAAAAAAAGTTTTGCCCCCTTTATCTCCTGACTGTGCTATTTTCTCCTCATCTTCTGCCTTTGCACGTCTCATCACTTTCTTAGCATCCTTCTGTCTGTCAATATACAACTCTTTGTCATTATTATTTTGGGTCTGTTTGTATTTCCTAAAAGCCATCTTTTTTTGCTTTCACACTACTTGATACTTCTTTTGTGAACCACACTGGCTTCCTTTTCCTGGTGCTTTTCCTAACCCTTTTGATACAAAGGTCTGTTGCCCTTTGTATTGCACTTTTCAGTTTTTCCCATCTCTCCTGCACTTCTTCCAAGATCCCCCAGTCTGCCAATGAATCATTTAAACATCCCCCCATTTTTGCAAAGTCAACATTTCTGAAGTACAACACCTTTGTTTTTGTGTGACAGGAGTTGGATCCTGTCTTTATACTAAACCATACTGCTTGATGATAACTGGATCCCAGATCTCAGTCTTTCCGAGTGGGCTCCCTCACCAATTGCTTGAGAGATGCTCCCTGTAAGGAAGTTAGAAATTTGCCACTTGTAGCTGAACTTGCAAAGGACCCCTCCCGATTTACATCAGATAAATTAAAGTCTCCCATGATTATGACTTCTCCCTTTAAATCCATTTTAGAGATGTCCAATAATAGGTTCCTGTCCAAATCCTGCCCCTGGCCTGGTGGTCTATAGATCACCCCAATGCGAATAATGTCCTTCTTCCCAGTTTCTATGGTGACCCAAAGGGCCTCAGTTTTGTCCTCAACATTTTGTATTAAAGTAGCATACACACTTACAGATCTTTGGCCTGATGTGCCATGTCGGATGTCACAACTGAGCATGTATCTACATGTGCCTGCCCAGTTGTTCTGCCACTCACTATAGGTATCTGCAGCCACCTGTACACAAAGCACAATGCACCGATATATCTACAGATATACAGTACATACCATTGGCTACACAGCATGGCTGATGCAATTTGTAGCAGACATACCTTTTTTAATCCCTGAAGCTTGAAAAATTATGTGGCCATTTTTGCAACCAGCAACAATAGGGCAACATAGAACAAGGTCCAATAGGACCTTGCTGCCCTTGCAAGTACAGCACACACCACTCAGCACCAGCTGTCTAATTAGACACCTCCTTTTCCAGGGTCCTCCTCACCTTTCATTGCTCCCAGCCTCCTTCTTAGGATGGACCCTCTTAGGCTGCACTATTCCTGGGAATGTCACAAAGAGAAATTCTGCAGGCTGTCAGGAATTGTACAGTAGATTAAAATGCATGCATGCTTCATAGTTCAAATCATAGAGCTATACTAAATCTCCTAGCAGCTCCCAGCACTATAGCAGCACTATGTTTACACACACGCAATCTGTAATAGCATGCTCTATAACAAGCCTGGATGTCATGGTGTTATTGGTGGCAAGCTATAACCACACATTACATAAAACAAGAAGGGGAAAATATTTCTTCAGGGCCCCTCTGGGCTAAGTAGACCTGAAGCTTAAGCTTTATGAGTTTCACAGCAGATCCACCACCGCAAGAGACAGACTACTAAGAGCCATTTACCAACCGGTTCCCTTGGTAGCTAATCCCCTGTGTCAGAATTAGGATGGTTAGTGATTGGAGCATTTGTATCAGTAATAATCTGTGTTCATTATTATGTTATATGTCACCTATCTAATACATATATTTTGTAAATAGTTAAATATGTATTGTGGTGAGAGGGGTAGACTCACACCTGATTTGTTTCCATTCTGTTGAAATCAGCTCCCTCCAAAGAAGAAGAAAGCCCTGCACATTCTGCAGCTGCAGTAGAGATTTGAGACTCTGTGTTTTGTGGATTGCCCAGATCCAGCAGGAACTCAACACTTAGAACAAGAAGAGTTTAAAATTCCCAAACACCCACTGTGCTTTGCACTGATGCATGTTAGAGGCCAGTGAGTAGGGTACAGTTTTTAGTGTCAGGGACTGTGGATGATGGCTAAGACAGGAGAGCATGGCAAGGGTGGCTGCAAAGCATTACAGCAGACTGACTGCTGAGCACATGGAGAGCTAGAATTTCTTTTATGATTCTAATTATGTACCTGTATGATCAGGCCCAAGCCTGAGTATGGTGCATCCAGTGTCTGATGCCAGAATAGACACTGGGGTAAATTTACAAAAACATGTGTTTCTGCTGATTTATTTCAAGATATAGGGCAGGGCTGGCCAAACCGGTCCTCGAGATCTACCAACAGTTCACGTTTTCCAGGCCTCCTGGAGATCTGTAGAATTGTCAGTTAGGAATTAATGCAGCACGTCTTAATTAGTAGTGATTACACCTGTGCACCAACTAGGTGGTCTGGAAAATGTGAACTGTTGGTAGATCTCGAGGACCAGTTTGGCCAGCCCTGATATAGGGGGTAATTCCAAGTTGATCGCAGCAGGAATTTAGTTAGCAATTGGGCAAAACCATGTGCACTGCAGGGGAGGCAGATTTAACATGTGCAGAGAGAGTTAGATTTGGGTGGGTTATTTTATTTCTGTACAGGGTAAATCCTGGCTGCTTTATTTTTACACTGCAAATTAGATTGCAGATTGAACACACCACACCCAAATCTAACTATCTCTGCACATGTTAAATTGGGTTCACTACGGCTGGCCGGCGGTCGGGCTCCCGGCGACCAGCATCCCGGCGCCGGGAGCCCGACCGCCGGCTTACCGACAGCTTGGCGAGCGCAAATGAGCCCTTTGCGGGCTCGCTGCGCTCGCCACGCTACGGGCACGGTGGCGCGCTACGCGCGCCACACTATTTTATTCTCCCTCTATGGGGGTCGTGGACCCCCACGAGGGAAAATAAGTGTCGGTATGCCGGCTGTCGGGCTCCCGGCGCCGGTATACTGAGCGCCGGGAGCCCGACCGCCGGCAAACAGAAGACCACCCGTTAAATTTGCCTCCCCTGCAGTGCACATGGTTTTGCCCAGTTGCTAACTAAATTCCTGCTGTGATCAACTTGGAATTACCCCCATAATTTGACTCACATTGGCAGTGTGAAATTGCTACTTTTTGAAAAAACAAACAAACAGTAATTTACTAAACTACTGTGTTTGTGAGATTTAAGTTTTCCAATGTTAATGCCATTCGTACTGCAGGGCAGTGTTTTATGGGAGAGTTTAGTAAAACACTGCTGAACATTAAACAATGAAGCCCATCCTGATCTGTGAGAGTAAAAAAATAAATAAAAATTGCACGGGGTTCCCCTTGATAAATTTAACCTAATCCGAGCTCTTTGAGACAATCCTGGTTGTTAAGATACTGGGGGAAAATGCGAAGGAGTTCCCAGTATTTTGAAAACCAGCATTGCGCAAATTCGATTTTGGGAAGCACTTTATGAATCTTTAAAATCAATTGAAAGTGATTCATTTGGATTTTACATTTTTTAAAACGTTTTCCTTAATTACTAAAAATCAATTTTACATTCAATTGTCAAATCACATTTGATGTGGATTTATGTTTGGAATGGATTTAAAATAGAATTTCTGAAATGCCTTGCTAAATCAAATCTCAAATCCCCACTGAAACCCCAAGCAAAATTGAATGTAAAATCGAATAGAACATCCTCATTGCTTCCTATTGGTCCAAATGTATCTCATTACACTCTTTTATACCTAAAAACACAACTGATGTTTTTCATGTTGTGGGGGGGGGGGGGGGTATTTTAAATTTGATAAAATATCAGATGATATGGAGCCTAATTCAGGGGGAGAGAAAATCCATCCCTGTGCAAGTGTGTGAATGCATGTGAATGCTAAGTGAAAACTACAGTACGTCAGACAGCGGACAGCTGCAAATCCATTCGCATTACACTCACCATCAAATGTTTTTTTCCCTTCAGTGAAGTGTGTGTGCAGTCTGTGTGTAGCTAAATTCTTACTCCTCCAGTGTGAAAGAATCAGACAGATCAGGCCATAGCTGATGTCACATAACCTTCCTAAAAAAGCTTGGGCACGCCTGCGTTTTTCCGGACTCACCCAGTAGACGGCTAGATACCATCCACAAATGGCTGCTTCCTGTGAATCTCCTTGCGGACTCTGTGGTATTCAAATTTTCACCCGGTTTCTTCACTGCTATCCATCACTCATACACATTGCAGTGCATACGCATGTGCAGTAGTTCAAAGATCACATGTCGTGCAATAACGCACAACAGCAATCAGGTCATAATCGAGTACATAGCTAGGATTAAGCTTACTCTAAATCAGATTTTCTGCCTTCCTTCAACTTTTATGTGTTCACATTGTCAATTTTTGGTCAAAAAAGTCTGAATGCGCCGTATTAAAAAAAAATTTTTTTGTGTGATTACGCAATTTATAACAGCAGAGCACAATGTCGAACATTTTTGCAAAATTATATAAAAATTTGCCTTTCGAATAAATTCTATTAGGAAAAAAAGTACAAAAAAGCATTTTTACCTTGATTGGGTGTTTATGTGCCTTTTTATCAGTTGCTTTATTAGCACATATTCGTATCTTACACAACAACCATCCTTCTGGCATTTGTCTCACAAGAATTTTTGAAGACAGGGAAGAATTGCTGAGAATGTAAGCATCATGGCCTTAATCAGGATAGCCAATTACTTCACTCATGTTTATAGATGTCATTATATTTATCAGCCATATTGACCAATATATATGATCAGGTGTTATCAAATTGCATAAAAACATAATACGTTTGATGTCTATACGTATAAATATGTACTCTTTTCACCTAACTAAGCTTCTGATGGAGCTCTGTTTCTTCCTTTAGGGTTATCTCAGTCAGGTGGTGAATTGCATTGTGTAGGTAGGAGCATAACATACCATAACCATGGCCATCCAATTTTGCTACTTCCACAATGACCTATACATTTCTGGGTACTTAAAATGTTATCACTAACAATTTCCTATCATGAGAATGGGTTTAGAAGCCAAAATTTAATATCTAAGATCATTCTAAACACTTGGAGATTTGAAGTTCAATTTGGAGTTCGCTTTAGAGTTTCATTTCAAATCATACTTTAGCTAATTAGTGGATTTCATGTTGTTCTACGGGAAAACATCAATGTTTTTCAGAAATTTGATTCTATTGGAATATGAGTTGAATCTACATTAAAAAAAGATTTGACATTCAGTTTGGTCTTTAGTAAATCTGTTCAACCCAAATTGAATGGAAAAAGAATTGAAACATAATGCCAAATGATTTGAATCACCAAAATCGAACATGAGTAAATGTTGGTTTAAAAAATATGTGTTAAAAAGACAGACATGTTTAAAAACAGCACCAGGCTCCACTAGTCCACAGCTGGGGATACATTTATACAGGTCCTTGCAGCCGTAGCATTACTTCCTAACTATTCAGTCATGGAGGGGTTTCCATGGGGGAGAGGGGATCTCCCAAAAAGGTGGCCCCCTCCAGGCACTAAAGGGCTATGCCTGAAGCCCCAGGCTGTCCCCAGCAACTATGGTTGGTGGGTGCCGGTCTGAGAGCCATGAAGTGTCAAATTAAGAATAAATATTGTCTTTTGCTGTGGAACTATAGGTCCCAGCAAGCCTCACACATACTGCTACTTGGAGAACCACAAAAACCAGCAAGCGGGGAATGTTTTATTAAATTTGTATTATCATGGTGTCCATGTCCTGTGTTCATTGTAAAACATCTATTGCTGTGGAAATATGGGTACCATTGGGCCCTTTTATGTCCCACATTCTGGTACTTGTTCAGGGATTCAAATTTTTATTGGACCTGTAGTTACAAAGCAAAAGACAATGTTAATTCTTAATTTTACATTTAATGGCTATCAGCCCGGTACCCACTGCCCACAGCTGCTGGGGACAGCTTTGGCTTTCAGCTGTGACCCTTGGATGCCTGGAGGTGGGGAGACCCCTTTTTGAGGGGGTCTCCTCTCTCCCAGTTAACCCTGGCCAGGGCAGACGAGTTGGAGGTGGTAATGCCATGGCCACAGGGACTTATATAGGTGTGTTACCCAGCTGTGGCTTTATTTTCTTGACTAGTAGAGCCCAATGCTGGTTTCAAAGGTTCGGGGAAACCCTACATCTTTTTCCCCTCATATTTTTTTAAACAGGATTGGTTCAGAGCCCAGTGTTGGGTCTTAAATACTGGGGACAACTACACCATTTTCCCCGGTATTTTAACAACCAGGACCAGCTCAAAGACCCCGGGGCTGGTTTTATTTGAAGGTGTTTTTTTCATATTTTAACTATTAAACAATTATTTACACAGAGAAGCATACATGGATCGCAGTGATCCAGGCATGATTCTCCAAACACACAGCCAAAAGCAGTTCTATTTGAAAGATCTATTTCTATGCACATTATATAGTTTTGTGTTAGTGTCTGGCTATGAGAATAGAAATCCTTAGTAAATTTCCATGTTGTGTGAGGTGCATGTGAAAATCCAACTGTTTGTGGCCACTGGTCTATTGATTCATATTTTTGTGGATGGCTGTGTCGCAGTACAAATTGGTAGAAATATGCCGTGAATGGTATTTTATAAATTATAGAGTTGCATTTTGGATGAAAAAGCAATATCGAATGAAATCGGGAACTTAGTAAATTTACCCCACTGTGATTTACCGTATAATTGCCTACGGAGTCCTAATTTCCAATAACCATTTTACAGTGTAAATCCATACTGTTTTGGATCCTGTAAGTTGTTTGATTTAAGATATTCCACAACTCTTTCTTTTAGTAGTTTTTCAATTATTTTCCCTACTACTGATGTAAGGCTTACTGGTCTGTATTTACGTGCTTCTTCCTTGCTTCCACTTTTGTACAGTGGAAATACATTTGCTATTTTCCAGTCCCCTGTAATGGCACCTGTATTTAGTGACTGGTTAAATAATTCTGGTAATGGTGCCACCAGCACATCTTTTAGCTCTTTTAGTATCCTTGGGTGTATCCCATCTGGCCCCATTGATTTATCCACTTTTAATTTTGAAAGTTCAGTTAGGACCTTCTCCTCTGTAAATGTACTTTCATCTACCTTATTTTTATGAATGTCCTTGCAAATTAACTGTGGCCCCTTCCCTTCTCCTTCTGTAGCAAATACTGAGCAAAAATAATTATTTAGGTGATCTGCTATTGCCTTATCTCCACCAAATTCTCACATTCTGTCTTAAGTCTTATTATTCCTCCATTTGATTTACTCCTTTCATTTATATACTTAAAAAAAAGTTTTGCCCCCTTTATCTACTGACTGGGCTATTTTCTCCTCATCTTCTGCCTTTGCACGTCTCATCACTTTCTTAGCATCCTTCCATCTGTCAATATACAACTCTTTGTCATTATTATTTTGAGTCTATTTGTATTTCCTAAAAGCCATCTTTTTTTGCTTTCACACTACTTGATACTTCTTTTGTGAACCACACTGGATTCCTTTTCCTGGTGCTTTTCCTAACCCTTTTGATACAAAGGTCTGTTGCCATTAGTATTGGACTTTTCAGTTTTTCCCATCTCTCCTGCACTTCTTCCAAGTTCCCCCAGTCTGCCAATGAATCACTTAAATATCCCCCCATTTTTTCAAAGTCAGCATTTCTGAAGTACAACACCTTTGTTTTTGTGTGACAGGAGTTGGATCCTGTCTTTATACGAAACCATACTGCTTGATGATAACTGGATCCCAGCTGCTCACCCACATAGAGGTCTGATATTCTGTCACCATTTGTAAGAATTAAATCTAATATTGAGTCTTTCTGAGTGGGCTCCCTCACCAATTGCTTGAGAGATGCTCTCTGTAAGGAAGTTAGAAATTTGCCACTTGTAGCTGAACTTGCAAAGGACCCCTCCCGATTTACATCAGATAAATTAAAGTCTCCCATGATTATGACTTCTCCCTTTAAATCCATTTCAGAGATGTCCAATAATAGGTTCCTGTCCAAATCCTGCCCCTGGCCTGGTGGTCTATAGATCACCCCAATGCGAATAATGTCCTTCTTCCCAGTTTCTATGGTGACCCAAAGGGCCTCAGTTTTGTCCTCAACATTTTGTATTAAAGTAGCATACACACTTACAGATCTTTGGCCTGATGTGCCATGTCGGATGTCACAACTGAGCATGTATCTACATGTGCCTGCCCAGTTGTTCTGCCACTCACTATAGGTATCTGCAGCCACCTGTACACAAAGCACAATGCACCGATATATCTACAGATATACAGTACATACCATTGGCTACACAGCATGGCTGATGCAATTTGTAGCAGACATACCTTTTTTAATCCCTGAACCTTGGAAAATGATGTGGGCATTTTTGCAACCAGCAACAATAGGGCAACATAGAACAAGGTCCAAAAGGACTTTGCTGTCCTTGCAAGTACAGCACACACCACTCAGCACCAGCTGTATTATTAGACACCTCCTTTTCCAGGGTCCTCCTCACCTTTCATTGCTCCCAGCCTCCTTCTTAGGATGGACCCTCTTAGGCTGCACTATTCCTGGGAATGTCACAAAGAGAATTTTTGCAGGCTGTCAGGAATTGTACAGTAGATTAAATGCATGCATGCTTCATAGTGTAAATCATAGAGCTATACTAAATCTCCTAGCAGCTCCCAGCACTATAGCAGCACTATGTTTACACACATGCAATCTGTAATAGCATGCTCTATAACAAGCCTGTATGTCATGGTGTTATTGGTGGCAAGCTATAACCACACATTACATAAAACAAGAAGGGGGAAATATTTCTTCAGGGCCCCTCTGGGCTAAGTAGACCTGAAGTTTAAGCTTTATGAGTTTCACAGCAAATCCACCACCGCAAGAGACAGACCACTAAGAGCCATTTACCAACCGGTTCCCTTGGTAGCTAATCCCCTGTGTCAGAATTAGGACGGTTAGAGATTGGAGCATTTGTATCAGTAATAATCTATGTTCATTATTATGTTATATTTCACCTATCTAATACTTATATTTTGTAAATAGTTAAATATGTATTGTGGTGGGACTTCCGGTTCCGGGTTCATGCTGTGAACAGCGTGTCCGTGCAGCTCCCGGGACGAACCCACCACAATCAGTTTATAACGGCTCACCGTGGCCTCCACTGACCAGGGAAGAACCTCCACACCATTCCCCAGTGCATGGAGAAGTTTCTCGCTCCGTCCACCTCCGCCCGCACGCAGTTGTTTCGGCAGGAGAAGCGTAGAGCTTAATCAAAGATGGCGCCGGACACAGACTCCCCGCCAGCGTCTCCGGCACACAAGAAAGCTGCTCCTGAAACAGATAAGTCTGCCACACAGAGACACCCTTATTCCCCCATTACACACTCTGATTTGGCCCAAGCTATAACGGCCACGATGGGACCCCTTTTGTCACAGGCTGTAAATGACATTTCCACACAGCTTAAAAACCTCACCCACAGAGTGACCACAAACGAGACACATATGGGGAAAATAGCACACGACATGGCTGATGTGCAGCACGACATAATTCGCTTGCAAAAGGAAAATTATCACCTTTTAAACAACCTCGATAATATTGAAAATCGATCCAGGAGAAACAATTTGAGAATAATTGGTATTCCTGAATCAGTGAAAGATGCTGCACTGGACAGATTTGTTAGCAAAACGCTACCGCAGCTGCTTCATGTCTCAGACGTTTGCAAAGATATTGTCATAGAAAGGGTACACAGAATTGGCCCCAACCTGCGACCAGCGGACACCCGTCCCAGAGTGGTTATTTTACGCTGCTTAAACTACCTTCACAAGCAAGCAATATGGACTGCCTCTAGACAAATACGCCCTCTGATATGGGAAAAAAATAAGTTGCTAATATTCCAGGACTTCTCCCCTGAGCTCACACGGGCCAGGAAGGCCTTCTCACCTATTTGTGCTCAGCTGGTGCAGATGAAACGAAAATTTGCCCTCCAATATCCAGCAAAATTACGTATATTCATAGGGGATTCCTTTTATGACTTCTCCACCCCTGGTGACGCTGATGCATTCCTCAAAGATGAAGCTCAAGGGCACCATGAGGACATTTCTGACACTACATAGCAACTTAAATAGTTTTTAGGGTAAGCTAATAACCTCCTGAGCTCACACTACAGCTAACTGCTTGGCTGATTTTTTACAATTGTTGGTTGTTATTTACCATTGATGATGGGCACTATTGTTCCAAATATACGCCCAATCTTTGTAGACTAATCTTAATTAGTCTACTGTGGCACAAATACCTCCTTGTTACATCTGTTTTTTTTCTTTCTTTTTTATTATTTTTCTGATATTAAGATATAAGTGATTGAATATATCGTGGCTCGATGTGCTGCCTTTTAAGGTCACTGACGATGTACAGTTCTTAGTTGCAGAGTTTAAGCATAATCCCTGCTCGTCATCCCCTTCCCACCCCCCTTTTTTTCCCCATCCTGCACCCCCCCACCCTCCTCCCCTCACCACCACCCCCCCATTCCCCCCCTTTTTTTTAACGCAGTTGCTTATTATGATTACAAAAGGTTTGTTTCCTCCCTATCTTTAGGATCTGGTGGGTTTGCCCCGGGTAACTAGGGTCCACCCGAAGTTATACTTTCCTCTATATTGATGAATCGGAAGTTGGTATGCTGGTCATGCCGTCAAACACCTAGGTTAACCCCTAGTGAGGTCCTACACAGGACATTATTGCTATATGTTTTGTTTCACACAACTCTGTTCTCTCTTCTTTTTTGCTTCTATCACCTCTTCTATCATCTATACTCTTCTACATACTTGAAATATGGCTTACATAGATCCCTCTCTCTGGGGTAAATTTACTAACATTCGTATTTTCCCGTTTCAGGTCAAAGTTCAATCACGAATGACATCGAAAGTGTAAAACTGCAACTTTTTGAATTTGTTTCGACGGATTTACTAAGCTGCCGTATTCGGGTTTTTCTTTTGTTCCGATGTTGATGTCATTCGTGTTTTATTTTTTATTTTTACGGCAGTCATTAGCAAAACACTGCCGACTTTTTTACAATGAATCTCGACCGGATCTGTGTGATCCGTGCTGGGGTTCATTTTTTTTTTTTTTTAATTAAACACTGTAAAATCCTTAAAAAAAATTGCGTGGGGTCCCCCCTCCTAAGCATAACCAGCCTCGGGCTCTTTGAGCCGATCCTGGTTGCAGAAATATGGGGAAAAAATTGACAGGGGTTCCCCCATATTTAAGCAACCAGCATCGGGCTCTGCGCCTGGTCCTGGTTCCATAAATACGGGGGACAAAAAGAGTAGGGGTCCCCCGTATTTTTAAAACCAGCACCGGGCTCCACTAGCTGGACAGATAATGCCACAGCCGGGGGTCACTTTGATATAGTGCCCTGCGGCCGTGGCATCAAAAATCCAACTAGTCACCCCTGGCCGGGGTACCCTGGGGGAGTGGGGACCCCTTCAATCAAGGGGTCCCCCCCCAGCCACCCAAGGGCCAGGGGTGAAGCCCGAGGCTGTCCCCCCCCCATCCAATGGGCTGCGGATGGGGAGGCTGATAGCCTTTTGTGATAATGAAAAGATATTGTTTTTAGTAGCAGTACTACAAGGCCCAGCAAGCCTCCCCCGCATGCTGGTACTTGGAGAACCACAAGTACCAGCATGCGACGGAAAAACGGGCCCGCTGGTACCTGTAGTACTACTACTAAAAAAATACCCAAAAAAAGACAAGACACACACACCGTGAAAGTAAAGATTTATTACATACATGCACACAAACATACATACATACTTACCTTATGTTCACACGCAGGTCGGTCCTCTTCTCCAGTAGAATCCAAGGGGTACCTGTTGAATAAATTCTACTCACCAGATCGCGGGTCCCAGGGTCCTCGTGGCATCCATTTGTAATCCACGTACTTGCATAAAATAAGAAAACGGAAAGCCGAGCCACGAACTGAAAGGGGCCCCATGTTTTCACATTGGACTCCTTTCCCCGAATGCCAGAAACCCACTCTGACTGATGTCTAAGTGGGTTTCTTCAGCCAATCAGGGAGTGCTACGTTGTAGCACTCTCCTGATCGGCTGTGTGCTCCTGTACTGAGTGACAGGCGGCACACGGCAGTGTTACAATGTAGCGCCTATGCGCTCCATTGTAACCAATGGTGGGAACTTTCTGCCCTGCGGTTGACCTAAAGTGACGTCACCGCTGAGCAGAAAGTTCCCACCATTGGTTACAATGGAGCGCATAGGCGCTACATTGTAACACTGCCGTGTCCCGCCTGTCACTCAGTACAGGAGCACACAGCCGATCAGGAGAGTGCTACAACGTAGCACTCCCTGATTGGCTGAAGAAACCCACTTAGACATCAGTCAGAGTGGGTTTCTGGCATTCGGGGAAAGGAGTCCCATGTGAAAACATGGGGCCCCTTTCAGTTCGTGGCTCGGCTTTCCGTTTTCTTATTTTATGCAAGTACGTGGATTACAAATGGATGCCCCGAGGACCCTGGGACCCGCGATCTGGTGAGTAGAATTTATTCAACAGGTACCCCTTGGATTCTACTGGAGAAGAGGACCGACCTGCGTGTGAACATAAGGTAAGTATGTATGTATGTTTGTGTGCATGTATGTAATAAATCTTTACTTTCACGGTGTGTGTGTCTTGTCTTTTTTTGGGTATTTTTTTAGTAGTAGTACTACAGGTACCAGCGGGCCCGTTTTTCCGTCGCATGCTGGTACTTGTGGTTCTCCAAGTACCAGCATGCGGGGGAGGCTTGCTGGGCCTTGTAGTACTGCTACTAAAAACAATATCTTTTCATTATCACAAAAGGCTATCAGCCTCCCCATCCGCAGCCCATTGGATGGGGGGGGACAGCCTCGGGCTTCACCCCTGGCCCTTGGGTGGCTGGGGGGGGGGACCCCTTGATTGAAGGGGTCCCCACTCCCCCAGGGTACCCCGGCCAGGGGTGACTGTTGGATTTTTGATGCCACGGCCGCAGGGCACTATATCAAAGTGACCCCCGGCTGTGGCATTATCTGTCCAGCTAGTGGAGCCCGGTGCTGGTTTTAAAAATACGGGGGACCCCTACTCTTTTTGTCCCCCGTATTTTTGGAACCAGGACCAGGCGCAGAGCCCGATGCTGGTTGCTTAAATATGGGGGAACCCCTGTCAATTTTTCCCCCATATTTCTGCAACCAGGATCGGCTCAAAGAGCCCGAGGCTGGTTATGCTTAGGAGGGGGGACCCCACGCAATTTTTTTTAATAAAATAACAACTTTCCCACCCCTTCCCACTGATATACATGCACGGATCTCATGGATCCCTGCATGCCTATCCAATCACGGAAAAAAAAAGCAGGTCTGTTTTTTTTTTAGCACTTTTTTACGAGTTGTAATTTTTCACGGCAGTGTTTGTTTTTTTTTGCTTTGCACTTCTTAGTAAATTACCGAGATTCATACTTAAACAGCCGTGTTTTGACCGATGGTGTATTCATTCGTAATTTTTTTCTTGGACTTGCAAAAAATTATGAATGCCCTCATCACTGCCGTGATTATTGCTTAGTAAATTACCGAGATGACACTTTGATGAAAAAACGGCATCTCGGTCAAAATCGGGAGCTTAGTAAATTTACCCCTCTGTCTCCTCTTTACTCGATGACTTTTACCTATGACAACCTCACACCTTAAGTTGGGCTCTCTGAACATGGGCGGCATAAACTCCCCAGCCAAGCGTCGAAAAATCCTGCAATATCTCACTAAGCAACACTTAGATTTAGCATACCTACAAGAAACACACCTGACAGAACTGGAGTCGAATAAACTCGGCACCATGGGTTGGAAGGTTGTGGCGGCAGCTCCCTTCTCTTCCAAGGCTCGCAGAGTTATAATTTTGGCCCGTTCATCCTTACCTTTAAAGGTGACCAGGGTTACACCCGACCCCAATGGTAGATTTATCATAGCTCAAGCTACCTTACATGACACACCGTATGTACTATGTAACATATACGCACCCAACACCTTCAAAAAGTCATTTTTCTCCACTCTGATAACCAAATTATCCCCTAACCTTCATGACAGATTACTTATTGGTGGGGACCTTAATCTAATATCATCCCCGCTCCTTGACCGCTCTAATACTTCCTCTAAACCCATCTCTTTACCAAAATTCGGTATACCACACTTTGCCTCATCCCTCCAAACCACTGATGTCTGGAGAGCCTTCAATCCCATCGACAGAGAATACACATGCCTCTCGGCCGTTCATGGCACACTGCACGCATAGATTACTTCTTAATATCCCATATCTTAATCCTCGATATAATTTCCACCAATATAGAATCCATCTCTCTCTCGGATCATGCCCTCATCTGGTTCGATCTCCAACTCTCACATGACCCCTCTGCCACAAAAGTCTGGAGAGTCCCCACCCATCTATCACGCTCACAATCGTTCTGCGAAGCACTGATGGAGAAATGGGATGAACTTTCAGCTAATAACATATCACATCTCACTTCTAACCCCCCAATGTTTTGGCAAACTGCCAAATCAATATTACGGGCCATGATAATTTCATACGCATCCAGATCTAAAAAACATATAGCCTCATCCTACTTACAACTACAGTCAGATTTAACATCCTCATTCCAACTATTTAAGACATCACCCTCTCCTGAAAACAAAGAGCTATACACAAAAGCAAAAACCAAATTTGAAGACCATCTTCAATCTCTAGGTGACAAACATCTATTTAATATTAATTATAGATATCACAAATTTGGCATCAAAACTGGCAAGCTCTTGACCAACTTACTACATGGATCTCGATCTCCTGCGCTTATACACCCTCTACAAACACAAGATGGCCAAATAACAACCTCTAACCAACAAGTAACGGAGGTGATGAGATCATTCTATGAATCGCTATACTCTGCCCCTACTCCCTCCTTTCATGCAGACACCCCATCCCAGGATACATCCTCTCCTCCACCCAAATGGGAATACCCCTCACTCCCCACCATTCCGCAATCTTTTTCTGACACCCTGACAGCACCCATAACGGATGTAGAGATCCTTTCAGTTATCAATCATCTCCAACGAGACAAAGCCCCAGGCCCGGACGGATTCTCAGGTGAATTTTACAAACTACTAGCCCCCAAAATTATCCTCTCTTTAGTTCTGCTATACAACCATCTCCTCACAAATCTAAATCCCCCACTCTACTTCACTTCAGCAATAATAAAAACTCTTCCCAAACCAAATCGTGACCTGTCTCTACCTAGCTCTTATAGACCCATATCTTTACTCAATCTTGACTATAAAATCTTGACAAAAATTCTATCCAATTGCCTCCAACCGATTTTACCTCACATAATCCACCAAGACCAAACTGTCTTCGTATCAGGCCGTCATTCTGTGATTAATTTGAGGAGGGTCTTCTCGGCTGTCCAGTGCATGAATGCTTCCCCTCCCACCAAACCAGCTATCATTTTATCGCTGGACGCCGAGAAGGCCTTTGATTTAGTACTATGGCCTCACTTACATCACACGCTACATAAATTTGGCTTCCCTAAGAAATTTATCGACATAATAGCAGCCTTATACTCAAATTCTACCTCCCAAATCTCCTGTAATGGAATCCTCTCCTCTCCTTTCCCCATAGCTAGAGGCACCAGACAAGGATGCCCGCTGTCACCCTTACTATTCAACATAGCCATTGAACCTCTTGCAATAGCCATCCGTAAATCGACCAATATATCTGGAATTGCTATCGGAACCACGGAGTTAAAGATTTCTCTGTTCGCAGATGATATGATTCTATTCCTTTCTGATCCCTCCTCCTCAGTCCCACATGTTATGTCCCTTATCTCAGCTTTTAGCCAAATTGCAGGCCTCAAAATAAACATATCCAAATCTGAAATCCTACCTATCAATGGCCCGCCCCCTATCACTTAAAACATCCCTTCTCTCTCTACCTTTCATTTAGCAAAGGAAGGCATAAAATACTTAGGGATCAAAATTCCACCATCCACGGCCAACATCTATAAACTTAATTACACCCCCCTACTAACAAAAATAGCCACTCTCTATGATAACTGGAAGGATTTCCCATTATCACTCATGGGCCGCCTTGCTGCGCTGAAGAGTATTATTTTCCCCAAAATCTTTTATCTCATTCAAATGTTGCCACTTTCTTTGAAACCCTCTGACTTTAACACCTTTGACAAATTAACCTCCAAATTCCTTTGGAAACATAAAAAATCCAGAATTTCTCTGACCAAATTACAAAACCCCATCAAACAGGGAGGTCTCAAAGCCCCCAATCTACGCATGTATACACATTCAGTCATGTTCCGCTATATCTCGGACTGGATTTTGGAGTCCTCCACATATACAGACGTCAACCTCGACATGGCCATGTTCGCACCTTACTCCCTGGGAGCACTACTACACTCCAAAAAGCAAGAAATCCCAACACATATCTACAACAACATCATTTTCACAGACACATACAAAACTTGGATCTCCATTAACAAAATTTTACACCAAAACCACTCCTCGTCCATACACATTCCACTGTGGGGCAACCCGGGGTTCCCCCCGTCCTTAACCAGCTGCCTCTACCTTGAATGGAAAGCTAAGGGACTATCGACAACTGCAAAAGTCTTTGACCCAGGGGGGAATATCATTCTCTTTCTCCACCCTCCAACAGAAATACCAACTTCCTAACAATCAATTCTTCATGTTTCTTCAAGCTCGCCACTTCGCAATATCTCTTCATACACACACTTTCCATCCCGACAAACAAGATCTTATACTCTCACTACTCCAATCTTTAACACACAGACCATGCAAGACTAACCTTCTCTATCCCAAACTTATGCATGCCAGACACCCTACTTTAGCCTCATCAAATGTTGCTAGCTGGTCACAGGATATACCAACGATCTCTGAAATCGCTGATTTATGCCCTAATCTCACCTTAACCATGCGATGGCTTAACTCCTCCTATTTACAAGAAGTCCACTTCAGAACTATCCATAGGGCCTATATATCCCCAGCACAGAGAAGCCACATGGTTTTGGAAGAATCAGGAGACTGCCCAAAATGCTCAGCACACCAAGCCAAATTTCTACATTCCTTTTGGTCATGTGGAAAGATCAAAAAATTCTTGTACAAAGTTACAGCCTACATTAATAAATTATTTAATGCCAGGGTACAGCCTGACATTCTAGCATGCCTATGCGCAAATATCACCAAATGGAGAATTGGTCCACATTCATCTCAGATCAATCCTCTACTCACTATTATAGTGACAATTGCGAAAAAGATAATCCTCATCCACTGGACTTCCAAATCCACTCCATCCCTTAATGAGGTAGTGCAGAAACTTAGACAACTCTTTCTCTTTGACAGAAGATCTTTGATCTTGGCCAGGGGTGAGAACCTCTCCAAATGTATGAACAAATGGCACTTCTATATTCTGTCTCTACCAGTAGAAATGAAAACCTCGCTAACCAAAATGTTTGACATCACCCAATGGTCTCACCATTAAAGTGCGATGAGCATTTTGTTCCCTGCTCTTTAAAGGACTGAACTAATTGTAGGTTTGACGGTTCATCACACTATATAAAATATTCATACCCGCTTCCTTTAGAGTGACGCCCAGGGTCGGAGAGCTCGCCCCCCTCTCAGTCACCTTTCTCCCACCTCCACAGTTACCAATCCTCGAAGTATCTGTTCTGACAGAGACAAACCAATATATTGCGCATTCTCCTCAAGCGCAAATACACCTAGATAGAGCCATATTTCTTCCTTGACCTTTCTTCCTTCTCTCCCCTTCTATACTACTCCTCTCTTCCTCTCTTTCTTTCTTATCTCTATTCCTTATATCACCTGTACTTTATCTCTATCTATTCTTTTATCTCTCGCCTTTTCTATATGGGCATACTCCCTTCCATTTAGTTTTATGGAGTAACACTCTAAGGCTACTATGTTTCACAAAAGTCATTTACCATCTGGCAATCACCTCCTTTGAATTTAATTAGTCACCAGCTCTTTCGCAGAAACTGACGACAACATCGCAACATGCTGGCCACCAATAGTGACTAGTAAATAGTTTGCAACAATGTCATGTTTTTTGCTCTTTGCTATATAATAATGTTAAAAGAGTTCCAGTTTGAGATGTCATGTCACATCATTGCCGTTTGGAATTGTCTCCAATGCTTTAGATATTGAATTGCTTTATTGCCATATACTGACATCAAGTTTCATTTTCAAACCAAAAACAATGAGACAAGACTAGCCTAAAGTTTTATGACTGAGCATCTTTTGCTCCATGTTTCACTGAATACAAATGTTGTACTATGGATGTATACTATTAATAAAATAAAAATTGTTATATTAAAAAAAAATATGTATTGTGGTGAGACGGGTAGACTCACACCTGATTTGTTCCCACTCTGTTGAAATCAGCTCCCTCCAAGGGGGAAGAAAGCCTTGCACATTTTGAAGCTGCAGTAGAGATTTGGGACTCTGTGTTTTGTGGATTGCCCAGATCAAGTAGGAACTCAACACTTAGAACAAGAAGAGTTTAAAATTCCCAAACACCCACTGTGCTTTGCACTGATGCATGTTAGAGGCCAGTGAGTAGGGTACAGTTTTTAGTGTCAGGGACTGTGGATGTTGGCTAAGACAGGAGAGCATGGCAAGGGTGGCTGCAAAGCATTACAGCAGACTGACTGCTGAGCACATGGAGTGCTAAGATTTTTTTAATGTTTCTAATTATGTACCTGTATGATCAGGCCCAAGCCTGAGTATGGTGCATCCAGTGTCTGATGCTAGAATAGACACTGGGGTAAATTTACAAAAAAATGTGTTTCTGCTGCTTTATTTCAAGATATAGGGCAGGGCTGGCCAAACCGGTCCTCGAGATCTACCAACAGTTCACGTTTTCCAGGCCTCCTGGAGATCTGTAGAATTGTCAGTTAGGAATTAATGCAGCACGTCTTAATTAGTAGTGATTACACTCCCTCTGCACATGTTAAATTTGCCTCCCCTGCAGTGCACATGGTTTTGCCCAGTTGCTAACTAAATTCCTGCTGCGATCAACTTGGAATTACCCCCATAATTTGACTCACATTGGCAGTGTGAAATTGCTACTTTTTGAAAAAACAAACAAACAGTAATTTACTAAACTACTGTGTTTGTGAGATTTAAGTTTTCCAATGTTAATGCCATTCGTACTGCAGGACAGTGTTTTATGGGAGAGTTTAGTAAAACACTGCTGAACATTAAACAATGAAGCCCATCCTGATCTGTGACAGTAAAAAAATAAATAAAAATTGCACGGGGTTCCCCTTGATAAATTTAACCTAATCCGAGCTCTTTGAGACAATCCTGGTTGTTAAGATACTGGGGGAAAATGCGAAGGAGTTCCCAGTATTTTGAAAACCAGCATTGTGCAAATTCGATTTTGGGAAGCACTTTATGAATCTTCAAAATCAATTGAAAGTGATTCATTTGGATTTTACATTTTTTTAAACTTTTTCCTTAATTACTAAAAATCAATTTTACATTGAATTGTCAAATCAAATTTGATGTGGATTTATGTTTGGAATGGATTTAAAATAGAATTTATGAAATGCCTTGCTAAATCAAATCTCAAATCCCCACTGAAACCCCAAGCAAAATTGAATGTAAAATCGAATAGAACATCCTCATTGCTCTTCCTATTGGTCCAAATGTATCTCATTACACTCTTTTATACATAAAAACACAACTGATGTTTTTCATGTTGTGGGGGGGGGGGGGGTATTTTAAATTTGATAAAATATCAGATGATATGGAGCCTAATTCAGGGGGAGAGAAAATCCATCCCTGTGCAAGTGTGTGAATGCATGTGAATGCTAAGTGAAAGCTACAGTACGCCAGACAGCGGACAGCTGCAAATCCATTCGCATTACACTCACCATCAAATGTTTTTTCCCTTCAGTGCAGTGTGTGTGCAGTCTGTGTGTAGCTAAATTCTTACTCCTCCAGTGTGAAAGAATCAGACAGATCAGGCCATAGCTGATGTCACATACCCTTCCTAAAAAAGCTTGGGCACGCCTGGGTTTTTCCGGACTCACCCAGTAGACGGCTAGATACCATCCACAAATGGCTGCTTCCTGTGAATCTCCTTGCGGACTCTGTGAGATACAAATTTTCACCCGGTTTCTTCACTGCTATCCATCACTCATACACATTGCAGTGCATACGCATGTGCAGTAGTTCAAAGATCACATGTCGTGCGAAAACGCACAACAGCAATCAGGTCATAATCGAGTACATAGCTAGGATTAAGTTTACTCTAAATCAGATTTTCTGCCTCCCTTCAACTTTTATGTGTTCACATTGTCAATTTTTGGTCAAAAAAGTCTGCATGCGCCCTGTTTTTTAAAAAAAATGTTTTTGCGTGATTACGCAATTTATAACAGCAGAGCACAATGTCGAACATTTTTGCAAAATTATATAAAAATTTGCCTTTTGAATAAATTCTATTAGGAAAAAAAGTACAAAGATGCATTTTTACCTTGATTGGGTGTCGATGTGCCTTTTTATCAGTTGCTTTATTAGCACATACTCGTATCTTACACAACAACCACCCTTCTGGCATTTGTCTCACAAGAACTTTTGAAGACAGGGAAGAATTGCTGAGAATGTAAGCATCATGGCCTTAATCAGGATAGCCAATTACTTCACTCATGTTTGTAGATGTCATTATATTTACCAGCCATATTGACCAATATATATGATCAGGTGTTATCTATTGCATAAAAACATAATACGTTTGATGTCTATACGTATAAATATGTACTCTTTTCACCTAACTAAGCTTCTGATGGAGCTCTGTTTCTTCCTTTAGGGTTATCTCAGTCAGGTGGTGAATTGCATTGTGTAGGTAGGAGCACAACATACCATAACCATGGCCATCCAATTTTGCTACTTCCACAATGACCTATACATTTCTGGTAGAGATGAGCGGGTTCGGTTCCTCGGAATCCGAACCCGCCCGAACTTCATGTTTTTTTTCACGGGTCCGAGCGACTCGGATCTTCCCGCCTTGCTCGGTTAACCCGAGCGCGCCCGAACGTCATCATGACGCTGTCGGATTCTCGCGAGGCTCGGATTCTATCGCGAGACTCGGATTCTATATAAGGAGCCGCGCGTCGCCGCCATTTTCACTCGTGCATTGAGATTGATAGGGAGAGGACGTGTCTGGCGTCCTCTCCATTAGAATAGAGATAGATTAGATAGAGAGAGAGAGATTGTGCAGAGTCGCAGACAGAGTTAGTTTACCACAGTCAGTGACCAGTGCAGTTGCTAGTTAACTTTTATTTAATATAATATATCCGTTCACTTCTCTCTGCTATATCCGTTCTCTGCCTGAAAAAAAAAACGATACACAGCACAGTCAGTCACACAGTGTGACTCAGTCTGTGTGCACTCAGCTCAGCCCAGTGTGCTGCACAGTCATCAATGTATAAATTAAAAGCTTATAATTAATTGTGGGGGAGACTGGGGAGCACTGCAGGTTGTTAGCAGGAGCCAGGAGTACAATTATATTAATTAACAGTGCACACTTTTGCTGCAGGAGTGGTGACCAGTGCCTGACCACCAGTATAGTATTGTTGTATACTACTAATATCTCTTTAAATATCAACCAGTCTATATTAGCAGCAGACACAGTACAGTGCGGTAGTTCACGGCTGTGGCTACCTCTGTGTCGGCACACGGCAGGCAGTCCGTCCGACCAGAATTGTATTATTTATTATTATATACCTACCACCTAACCGTGGTTTTTTTTTCATTCTTTATACCATCATAGTGTCATCCTAATTGTTACGAGTATACTACTATCTCTTTATCAACCAGTGTACAGTGCGGTAGTTCACGGCTGTGGCTACCTCTGTGTCGGCACACGGCAGGCAGTCCGTCCGACCAGAATTGTATTATTTATTATTATATACCTACCACCTAACCGTGGTTTTTTTTTTCATTCTTTATACCGTCATAGTGTCATCCTAATTGTTACGAGTATACTACTATCTCTTTATCAACCAGTGTACAGTGCGGTAGTTCACGGCTGTGGCTACCTCTGTGTCGGCACACGGCAGGCAGTCCGTCCGACCAGAATTGTATTATTTATTATTATATACCTACCACCTAACCGTGGTTTTTTTTTTCATTCTTTATACCGTCATAGTGTCATCCTAATTGTTACGAGTATACTACTATCTCTTTATCAACCAGTGTACAGTGCGGTAGTTCACGGCTGTGGCTACCTCTGTGTCGGCACACGGCAGGCAGTCCGTCCGACCAGAATTGTATTATTTATTATTATATACCTACCACCTAACCGTGGTTTTTTTTTCATTCTTTATACCGTCATAGTGTCATCCTAATTGTTACGAGTATACTACTATCTCTTTATCAACCAGTGTACAGTGCGGTAGTTCACGGCTGTGGCTACCTCTGTGTCGGCACACGGCAGGCAGTCCGTCCGACCAGAATTGTATTATTTATTATTATATACCTACCACCTAACCGTGGTTTTTTTATCATTCTTTATACCGTCATAGTGTCATCCTAATTGTTACGAGTATACTACTATCTCTTTATCAACCAGTGTACAGTGCGGTAGTTCACGGCTGTGGCTACCTCTGTGTCGGCACACGGCAGGCAGTCCGTCCGACCAGAATTGTATTATTTATTATTATATACCTACCACCTAACCGTGGTTTTTTTTTTCATTCTTTATACCGTCATAGTGTCATCCTAATTGTTACGAGTATACTACTATCTCTTTATCAACCAGTGTACAGTGCGGTAGTTCACGGCTGTGGCTACCTCTGTGTCGGCACACGGCAGGCAGTCCGTCCGACCAGAATTGTATTATTTATTATTATATACCTACCACCTAACCGTGGTTTTTTTTTTCATTCTTTATACCGTCATAGTGTCATCCTAATTGTTACGAGTATACTACTATCTCTTTATCAACCAGTGTACAGTGCGGTAGTTCACGGCTGTGGCTACCTCTGTGTCGGCACACGGCAGGCAGTCCGTCCGACCAGAATTGTATTATTTATTATTATATACCTACCACCTAACCGTGGTTTTTTTTTTCATTCTTTATACCGTCATAGTGTCATCCTAATTGTTACGAGTATACTACTATCTCTTTATCAACCAGTGTACAGTGCGGTAGTTCACGGCTGTGGCTACCTCTGTGTCGGCACACGGCAGGCAGTCCGTCCGACCAGAATTGTATTATTTATTATTATATACCTACCACCTAACCGTGGTTTTTTTTTTCATTCTTTATACCGTCATAGTGTCATCCTAATTGTTACGAGTATACTACTATCTCTTTATCAACCAGTGTACAGTGCGGTAGTTCACGGCTGTGGCTACCTCTGTGTCGGCACACGGCAGGCAGTCCGTCCGACCAGAATTGTATTATTTATTATTATATACCTACCACCTAACCGTGGTTTTTTTTTTCATTCTTTATACCGTCATAGTGTCATCCTAATTGTTACGAGTATACTACTATCTCTTTATCAACCAGTGTACAGTGCGGTAGTTCACGGCTGTGGCTACCTCTGTGTCGGCACACGGCAGGCAGTCCGTCCGACCAGAATTGTATTATTTATTATTATATACCTACCACCTAACCGTGGTTTTTTTTTTCATTCTTTATACCGTCATAGTGTCATCCTAATTGTTACGAGTATACTACTATCTCTTTATCAACCAGTGTACAGTGCGGTAGTTCACGGCTGTGGCTACCTCTGTGTCGGCAGTCGGCAGGCAGTCCGTCCATCCATAATTGTATTATTATTATAATATATACCACCTAACCGTGGTTTTTTTTTCATTCTTTATACCGTCATCATAGTGTCATACTAGTTGTTACGAGTATACTACTATCTCTTTATCAACCAGTGTACAGTGCGGTAGTTCACGGCTGTGGCTACCTCTGTGTCGGCAGTCGGCAGGCAGTCCGTCCATCCATAATTGTATTATTATTATAATATATACCACCTAACCGTGGTTTTTTTTTCATTCTTTATACCGTCGTCATAGTGTCATACTAGTTGTTACGAGTATACTACTATCTCTTTATCAACCAGTGTACAGTGCGGTAGTTCACGGCTGTGGCTACCTCTGTGTCGGCAGTCGGCAGGCAGTCCGTCCATCCATAATTGTATTATTATTATAATATATACCACCTAACCGTGGTTTTTTTTCCATTCTTTATACCGTCGTCATAGTGTCATACTAGTTGTTACGAGTATACTACTATCTCTTTATCAACCAGTGTACAGTGCGGTAGTTCACGGCTGTGGCTACCTCTGTGTCGGCAGTCGGCAGGCAGTCCGTCCATCCATAATTGTATTATTATTATAATATATACCACCTAACCGTGGTTTTTTTATACCACCTAACCGTGGCAGTCCGTCCATAATTGTATACTAGTATCCAATCCATCCATCTCCATTGTTTACCTGAGGTGCCTTTTAGTTCTGCCTATAAAATATGGAGAACAAAAAAGTTGAGGTTCCAAAATTAGGGAAAGATCAAGATCCACTTCCACCTCGTGCTGAAGCTGCTGCCACTAGTCATGGCCGAGACGATGAAATGCCAGCAACGTCGTCTGCCAAGGCCGATGCCCAATGTCATAGTACAGAGCATGTCAAATCCAAAACACCAAATATCAGAAAAAAAAGGACTCCAAAACCTAAAATAAAATTGTCGGAGGAGAAGCGTAAACTTGCCAATATGCCATTTACCACACGGAGTGGCAAGGAACGGCTGAGGCCCTGGCCTATGTTCATGGCTAGTGGTTCAGCTTCACATGAGGATGGAAGCACTCAGCCTCTCGCTAGAAAACTGAAAAGACTCAAGCTGGCAAAAGCACCGCAAAGAACTGTGCGTTCTTTGAAATCCCAAATCCACAAGGAGAGTCCAATTGTGTCGTTTGCGATGCCTGACCTTCCCAACACTGGACGTGAAGAGCATGCGCCTTCCACTATTTGCATGCCCCCTGCAAGTGCTGGAAGGAGCACCCGCAGTCCAGTTCCTGATAGTCAGATTGAAGATGTCAGTGTTGAAGTACACCAGGATGAGGAGGATATGGGTGTTGCTGGCGCTGGGGAGGAAATTGACCAGGAGGATTCTGATGGTGAGGTGGTTTGTTTAAGTCAGGCACCCGGGGAGACACCTGTTGTCCGTGGGAGGAATATGGCCGTTGACATGCCAGGTGAAAATACCAAAAAAATCAGCTCTTCGGTGTGGAGGTATTTCACCAGAAATGCGGACAACAGGTGTCAAGCCGTGTGTTCCCTTTGTCAAGCTGTAATAAGTAGGGGTAAGGACGTTAACCACCTCGGAACATCCTCCCTTATACGTCACCTGCAGCGCATTCATAATAAGTCAGTGACAAGTTCAAAAACTTTGGGTGACAGCGGAAGCAGTCCACTGACCAGTAAATCCCTTCCTCTTGTAACCAAGCTCACGCAAACCACCCCACCAACTCCCTCAGTGTCAATTTCCTCCTTCCCCAGGAATGCCAATAGTCCTGCAGGCCATGTCACTGGCAAGTCTGACGAGTCCTTTCCTGCCTGGGATTCCTCCGATGCATCCTTGCGTGTAACGCCTACTGCTGCTGGCGCTGCTGTTGTTGCCGCTGGGAGTCGATGGTCATCCCAGAGGGGAAGTCGTAAGCCCACTTGTACTACTTCCAGTAAGCAATTGACTGTTCAACAGTCCTTTGCGAGGAAGATGAAATATCACAGCAGTCATCCTACTGCAAAGCGGATAACTGAGTCCTTGACAACTATGTTGGTGTTAGACGTGCGTCCGGTATCCGCCGTTAGTTCACAGGGAACTAGACAATTTATTGAGGCAGTGTGCCCCCGTTACCAAATACCATCTAGGTTCCACTTCTCTAGGCAGGCGATACCGAGAATGTACACGGACGTCAGAAAAAGACTCACCAGTGTCCTAAAAAATGCAGTTGTACCCAATGTCCACTTAACCACGGACATGTGGACAAGTGGAGCAGGGCAGGGTCAGGACTATATGACTGTGACAGCCCACTGGGTAGATGTATGGACTCCCGCCGCAAGAACAGCAGCGGCGGCACCAGTAGCAGCATCTCGCAAACGCCAACTCTTTCCTAGGCAGGCTACGCTTTGTATCACCGCTTTCCAGAATACGCACACAGCTGAAAACCTCTTACGGCAACTGAGGAAGATCATCGCGGAATGGCTTACCCCAATTGGACTCTCCTGTGGATTTGTGGCATCGGACAACGCCAGCAATATTGTGTGTGCATTAAATATGGGCAAATTCCAGCACGTCCCATGTTTTGCACATACCTTGAATTTGGTGGTGCAGAATTTTTTAAAAAACGACAGGGGCGTGCAAGAGATGCTGTCGGTGGCCAGAAAAATTGCGGGACACTTTCGGCGTACAGGCACCACGTACAGAAGACTGGAGCACCACCAAAAACTACTGAACCTGCCCTGCCATCATCTGAAGCAAGAAGTGGTAACGAGGTGGAATTCAACCCTCTATATGCTTCAGAGGTTGGAGGAGCAGCAAAAGGCCATTCAAGCCTATACAATTGAGCACGATATAGGAGATGGAATGCACCTGTCTCAAGTGCAGTGGAGAATGATTTCAACGTTGTGCAAGGTTCTGATGCCCTTTGAACTTGCCACACGTGAAGTCAGTTCAGACACTGCCAGCCTGAGTCAGGTCATTCCCCTCATCAGGCTTTTGCAGAAGAAGCTGGAGGCATTGAAGAAGGAGCTAACACGGAGCGATTCCGCTAGGCATGTGGGACTTGTGGATGCAGCCCTTAATTCGCTTAACAAGGATTCACGGGTGGTCAATCTGTTGAAATCAGAGCACTACATTTTGGCCACCGTGCTCGATCCTAGATTTAAAGCCTACCTTGGATCTCTCTTTCCGGCAGACACAGGTCTGCTGGGGTTGAAAGACCTGCTGGTGACAAAATTGTCAAGTCAAGCGGAACGCGACCTGTCAACATCTCCTCCTTCACATTCTCCCGCAACTGGGGGTGCGAGGAAAAGGCTCAGAATTCCGAGCCCACCCACTGGCGGTGATGCAGGGCAGTCTGGAGCGACTGCTGATGCTGACATCTGGTCCGGACTGAAGGACCTGACAACGATTACGGACATGTCGTCTACTGTCACTGCATATGATTCTCTCAACATTGATAGAATGGTGGAGGATTATATGAGTGACCGCATCCAAGTAGGCACGTCACACAGTCCGTACTTATACTGGCAGGAAAAAGAGGCAATTTGGAGGCCCTTGCACAAACTGGCTTTATTCTACCTAAGTTGCCCTCCCACAAGTGTGTACTCCGAAAGAGTGTTTAGTGCCGCCGCTCACCTTGTCAGCAATCGGCGTACGAGGTTACATCCAGAAAATGTGGAGAAGATGATGTTCATTAAAATGAATTATAATCAATTCCTCCGCGGAGACATTGACCAGCAGCAATTGCCTCCACAAAGTACACAGGGAGCTGAGATGGTGGATTCCAGTGGGGACGAATTGATAATCTGTGAGGAGGGGGATGTACACGGTGATATATCGGAGGGTGAAGATGAGGTGGACATCTTGCCTCTGTAGAGCCAGTTTGTGCAAGGAGAGATTAATTGCTTCTTTTTTGGGGGGGGTCCAAACCAACCCGTCATATCAGTCACAGTCGTGTGGCAGACCCTGTCACTGAAATGATGGGTTGGTTAAAGTGTGCATGTCCTGTTTTGTTTATACAACATAAGGGTGGGTGGGAG
Organism: Pseudophryne corroboree; assembly: GCF_028390025.1. Lineage (NCBI taxonomy): Eukaryota > Metazoa > Chordata > Amphibia > Anura > Myobatrachidae > Pseudophryne > Pseudophryne corroboree. The sequence continues at coordinate 6,499 of NW_026967885.1, read as the reverse complement.
GGCCCAAGGATAATTCCATCTTGCACCTCTTTTTTCTTTTCTTTTTCTTTGCATCATGTGCTGATTGGGGAGGGTTTTTTGGAAGGGACATCCTGCGTGACACTGCAGTGCCACTCCTAGATGGGCCCGGTGTTTGTGTCGGCCACTAGGGTCGCTAATCTTACTCACACAGTCAGCTACCTCATTGCGCCTCTTTTTTTCTTTGCGTCATGTGCTGTTTGGGGAGGGTTTTTTGGAAGGGACATCCTGCGTGACACTGCAGTGCCACTCCTAGATGGGCCCGGTGTTTGTGTCGGCCACTAGGGTCGCTAATCTTACTCACACAGTCAGCTACCTCATTGCGCCTCTTTTTTTCTTTGCGTCATGTGCTGTTTGGGGAGGGTTTTTTGGAAGGGACATCCTGCGTGACACTGCAGTGCCACTCCTAGATGTGCCCGGTGTTTGTGTCGGCCACTAGGGTCGCTAATCTTACTCACACAGTCAGCTACCTCATTGCGCCTCTTTTTTTCTTTGCTCATGTGCTGTTTGGGGAGGGTTTTTTGGAAGGGCCATCCTGCGTGACACTGCAGTGCCACTCCTAGATGGGCCCGGTGTTTGTGTCGGCCACTAGGGTCGCTTATCTTACTCACACAGCGACCTCGGTGCAAATTTTAGGACTAAAAATAATATTGTGAGGTGTGATGTGTTCAGAATAGGCTGAAAATGAGTGTAAATTATGTTTTTTGAGGTTAATAATACTTTGGGATCAAAATTACCCCCAAATTCTATGATTTAAGCTGTTTTTTAGGGTTTTTTGAAAAAAACACCCGAATCCAAAACACACCCGAATCCGACAAAAAAAATTCGGTGAGGTTTTGCCAAAACGCGGTCGAACCCAAAACACGGCCGCGGAACCGAACCCAAAACCAAAACACAAAACCCGAAAAATTTCCGGCGCTCATCTCTAATTTCTGGGTACTTAAAATGTTATCACTAACAATTTCCTATTATGAGAATGGGTTTAGAAGCCAAAATTTAATGTCTAAGATCATTCTAAATACTTGGAGATTTGAAGTTCAATTTGGAGTTCGCTTTAGAGTTTCATTTCAAATCGTACTTTAGCTAATTAGTGGATTTCATGTTGTTCTATGGGAAAACATCAATGTTTTTCAGAAATTTGATTCTATTGGAATATGAGTTGAATCTACATTAAAAAAAGTTTTGACATTCAGTTTGGTCTTTAGTAAATCTGTTCAACCCAAATTGAATGGAAAATGAATTGAAACATAATGCCAAATCATTTGAATCACCAAAATCGAACATTAGTAAATGTTGGTTTAAAAAAAATGTGTAAAAAGGACAGACATTTTTAAAACCAGCACCAGGCTCCACTAGTCCACAGCTGGGGATACATTTATACAGGTCCTTGCAGCCGTAGCATTACTTCCTAACTATTCAGTCATGGAGGGGTTTCCATGGGGGAGAGGGGATCCCCCAAAAATGGGGCTCCCCTCCTGGCACCAAAGGGCCATGGCTGAAGCCCCAGGCTGTCCCCAGCAACTATGGTTGGTGAGTGCCGGGTTGAGAGCCATTAAGTGTCAAATTAAGAATAAATATTGTATTTTGCTGTGGAACTATAGGTCCCAGCAAGCCTCACACATACTGCTACTTGGAGAACCACAAAAACCAGCAAGCTGGGAATGTTTTATTAAATTTGAACTATCATGGTGTCCATGTCCTGTGTTCATTGTAAAACATCTATTGCTGTGGAAATATGGGTACCATTGGGCCCTTTAATGACACACATTCTGGTACTTGTTCACGGATTCAGATTTTTATTGGACCTGTAGTTACAAAGCAAAAGACAATGTTAATTCTTAATTTTACATTTAATGGCTATCAGCCCGGTACCCACTGCCCACAGGTGATAGGGACAGCTTTGGCCTTCAGCTGTGACCCTTGGATGCCTGGAGGTGGGGGGACCCTTTTTGAGGGGGTCTCCTCTCTCCCAGTTAACCCTGGCCAGGGATGACGAGTTGGAGGTGGTAATGCCATGGCCACAGGGACTTATATAAACTGTGGCATTATTTTCTTGACTAGTAGAGCCCAGTGCTGGTTTCAAAAGTTCAGGGAAACCCTACATCTTTTTCCCCTCATATTTTTTTAAACAGGATTGGTTCAGAGCCCAGTGTTGGGTCTTAAATACTGGGGACAACTACACAATTTTCCCCGGTATTTTATCAACCAGGACTGGCTCAAAGACCCCGGGGCTGGTTTTATTCAAAGGCTTTTTTCATATTTTAACTATTAAACAATTATTTACACAGAGAAGCATACATGGATCGCAGTGATCCAGGCACGATTCTCCAAACAAACAGCCAAAAGCAGTTCTATTTGAAAGTTCTGTTTCTATGCAAATTAGATAGTTTTGTGTTAGTGTCTGGCTATGAGAATAGAAATCCTTAGTAAATTTCCATGTTGTGTGAGGTGCATGTGAAAATCCAACTGTTTGTGGCCAATGGTCTATTGATTCATATTTTTGTGGATGGCTGTGTCGCAGTACAAATTGGTAGAAATATTCCGTGAATGGTATTTTATAAATTATAGAGTTGCATTTTGGATGAAAAAGCAATATTGAATGAAATCGGGAACTTAGTAAATTTACCCCACTGTGATTTACCGTATAATTGCCTATGGATTCCTAATTTCCAATAACCATTTTACAGTGTATATGATACAAGTGTTGCTAGAATACATCAGACCTACTCTACATCTATACTTGGATTTTATTTGTAGTCTCAATAACCCTCAGTGACTCCTCTCTTTAGAGAAACTGGAGTTAATAACTATGACCAGAGGGAGTGTTTAGTTCCGCACAAGGGTTATATTGTAGACAAGGCTCCTCTTGGAGTGTGTGTCTGGTACTGACAAATGGTGAAGTGATTTGTGATATAGAGCATATTTCTTGGTCAGTGGTGCTCCCTGAGTCAGTAAGTCATGGATTACATACACAGAAGGGGAAGAAAGACTTTTTGATAGGGCAGTCTTATGAAAGGAGATAAAACATAACTTTTAATGGTTAATGTAATAGAAATATTTGAGACAAAAAGCTTTTAGGGTTGTTTGAAAACAGTTTATATGTCACACATAGGCTGGGATGTAATGGTAGCCAATGATACTGCCCGGAAAAGTATTGCGCCACATCTGACATTACAAATGTGCATCTATTTAGTGGAACTCAGGCAATGTAATGGCGTGCATAATTTTCCCGTCTTCAATGTCTCATATCTGAGGTGTCACTGAATTTAGACTAGAAAAAGTCAAAAAATTACAGACCAACCAAAATGTGTCTTTTAGTACAGTAGGACCGCAGTGTAAATCAGCACACACCCCATATAATCCCCATTTCTCCAGGAAGCAAATGCAGTTTATACAGATTTAAATGATATGTGGCATGGCTGTATTCAGTGTGTAATTGCAACTGTATCTAATTATGTTGCAGTGTATGGCTGGAATACATTGTAGCATGACATTTTTTATGCAAATACAGTTGCTATAACACAGAATATAGCCATGTCGCATATCATTTATATCACCATAAACTGCTTGTGTGACTTAAAACATTAATTTGCATCTATGACGTATTTGTGTGTTTTAAAAAAAAAACACTATTACAGTACGTGGAGTATTTGGAAATTATACACAGAATATAGGCATGTCACATATCATTGGATTCAGTTGGAAATGCTCGTGCGATTTAGTACAGTAAATTTATATGACATTAATACACATTTCCTGGGGGAAAAACAATGTAAAAATGACTTGTACAGCATTTTTACAGATTTAAAGTTTTTTTTTTTTTAAAGTGTCCAAATGTATTGAAAAGTGTTTATTTATTACAGATGTGCTTGAAAAGTGTATTTTTAACTGATTTCTAAAATGTTCATAACAAACTCTGCCAATAAACCTCACCTCTAAAATCTTGAATAGTTTTTGAGCTGTTTTGTGTCTGACTTGCAATATCGGACTTCATTACATCTACCGAGTTGTATACTTAACACGAACAGAATATCTAGATCTGGTTTTTTTTATCAGCCTCTCTACTTTAGAGCCAAAAGCATCTGAAAAAACTGCTTTGTGGCCGCTATTACATTAGTCAACTTTGCAAAGCCCAATTTTTACATTTTTAAATTACTTGAAAAATCCAATGTGAAAATATCAAAATATATCATCAATGGTGTAACCGGTCTTGAATTTTTAATCCAAAATTATGATTTCAGACTTTTTAATACTCTATGGGTACCTATTGAGGTATGTAATTAGTGTACTATAACACAATGGTGGGTATTCAAATTTTTGAAAAGTCAATTGGCCGTCTGTTTTTTACTATCTATCCTAGGAAAAAACAGACACCCAACTGACTTTTCAAACAGTTGAACTCAGCCAATATGTAATAAGTGTATTATACCACAGTGGGAAAGAGTGGGGTATTCTTGTACAGATCCCTAGGAAAGAACCTGGTTTTAGGATTGCTTGTCTAACACCTGAAGCTGATGCTTTGTTTCCTTGATAGTTTTTAGTCACTGTCTGCTCAGAAAGTAACAGAAGTGTCACAATTATGCATTTTATATAAAAGGGTTCTTATCAGGATACTTTGAGTGTAAACATTTTTCTGCTATGTACTAAATTTTGGTTCAATACAAATAAAAATCCATACACATATAGGTATGTCACACAGTAATAGGATCTATATTGCAAATATAGAAAGACAGTGGATTCAGGTTTGTAGTATAACAATGTTGTTCTAAAAATACACAAGAATCTACAGCAGGGCTGGCCAAACCGGTAATCGAGATCTACCAACAGTTCATGTTTTCCAGGCCTCCTGGAGATCTGTAGAATTGTCAGTTAGGAATGAATGCAGCACATCTTAATTAGTAATGACTACACCTGTGCACCAGCTAGGTGGTCTGGAAAATGTGTACTGTTGGTAGATCTCGAGGACTGGTTTGGCCAGCCCTGATCTACAGGTATTTGGGTCAATGACATAATAAGTATGATCAGAAATCTGATTAAATCACAATAATGTGGTAATTATTATCATTTGCATACCAAATGGGGTAATTCAGACCTGATTGCTGGGCTACCAACTTTGATGTTCTGCGATCAGATAGTTGTCGCTCAAGGGGGAGTGCAAATTGTATGCTGAGCTGCAAAAATCCGGTTTGTGCAATCTTACTCCTTCAGTGAATTGAGAACAGGCTGATTGAGGCGGGAGCTGACGTCACACACCCAACCTGAAAACGCTTGGGACCGCTTGCATTTTTCCAGACACTCCCTGTAAACGGCCAGTTTCCACCCACAAATGGCCTCTTCCTGTCAATCACCTTGCAAACGCCTGTGCAATCAGAATTTTCGCACAATCCTGTCACTGACCGGCGATGCCTTTTGTTGTTGGCCAACGCTCATGTGCATTGCATATAATTTATCAAAATTGCAGCGGCATCCAGATCTTGGGGGTTATTCAGGTCACATCATTTATCAATAAGGCTGCAACAAGGAAGGCTGCGGCTACAATGTGCATGCACGGGCCCCATCCTGTGAGCGTGTTATGATCTAATTGGCTGCAAATTACTCTGCATGATTGACAGGCAGAGACATTCATGGGGTGGGTGGGGGGCGGCAACAGAGCATTTTCAGGGTGGCATCAGGGAAATGCCGGCATGTCGGCAGCATTTTCAGGGCTGCTGTGTGTCATCATATATGACTTCTCCAATTTAAAAAATGGCGGATGTACTTCTACGGATGCAGCCTGGCTGTGCCAGCAGGAAGCATCCACAGCATCTGTGACTGTGCTGTAATTGCGCCACGATCCCAATTACAGCGTGATTACAGTGAATGGGCGCTTGGTAACACACTCGGTGGCCTTGCCCTGTGATTGCAAGGATTGCAGGTTATGTTATAAAGCAGAATCTGCAATCCTTACTGAATAGGGTCCCTTGTTTGAGCAATAAAATAATGCAGAATTGGACAGTGACCAATCTGCTTTTTGTGGTACAGAAAACACCAAGATTTTCTGATTCAAATGCAGTAATAAAACAGAAGGTGGAAATAAACAATATGTCACAGTATTAGCACAAGGATTTTTTGATCACTGTAATATCTCAGCCTTACTCATATGGCAGAATGAGGCAGAATGTAACATTATCTGTGTATCCTGCCTCCAAAACATATCACAGTGTCTAAGAGCATTGTTCAGTTTAAAGAGCAGATCTGTTGTTGTGCAATGTTTTGTATGAACTGTGTGGTTACTGATATAATTATATAGAGAATATAAGGAAAATCTGGAAGTCTCTCAAATAAGATGTGGACCTTTTTCCTTTGCCTTTCAGCACATTAGGGTTACTGCACCTGGTATTCCCAGGGAGTCTCCCACCCAGGTACTGACCGACCAGGCCTACCACTGATTTGTTTCAAGATCAAAAGAGATTTGGTGTATCCCGTGGAGCATGGCAGTAAT